>NW_027187309.1:3127874-3232867 GCF_028583685.1 Petaurus breviceps papuanus
CTCTCTCTCTCTCTCTCTCTCTCTCTCTCTCTCTCTCTCTCTCTCTGCCAAAGGCAGAGCAGTAGCTAACAACATCTTGACTTTTCATAGTGATAACTTCATTTTTAAAAACATGGAGGAACTAACTAAAGAAATTAGTTTATATAGTTGATATTTTCTAAAAAGGAACTGATTACTGGGGTGGAAATGATGGGAACTTCAGGAAGTGATCATTCTGTCCTAGCATTTGTGATATAAGAGAGGATAAATTTGATGCATTCTAACATGCACCATAGATTTTAGAAGAACAAATTTTAATGATTTCATATCAGTAGATTCCAATGGACTAAACTGTTTCAGAGAATGTTAGTCCAGGAAGGATGGGATATGTTTGTGAATGAAAATTTGAAGATGCAAAGGGAAACAACTTCAGTTGGGAGGAAAAATGAGATTTGTCAGAAGAGAAACATGAAAGTACAGAGGAGACTCACTAACCAACTCAGTTTTTCAAAAGAAATATACAGAAGTTAAAAGCAAATCCTGTAACAAAAATGGGTATAAATGTGCCATCATCCAATAGAAAGAGTATCAGAAATGTTAAAGCTTAAAATTTGCAGAAGTTGCTGGGAAAAAGAGTTAAGAAACACAAAATAAACCTTTTACTTTTTATTGGGATAAATCCAATACTGGGAGAATCCAAGAGAACTTTTTCATGGCATAGAAGAGTGCACAATATAGGATAGGTAGAAATATTTAATACTTATTTTTATTCTGTTTTCCTGTAAAGAAATATTTAATACTTATTTTTATTCTGTTTTCCTGTAAAAAAAAATACTGATAGAGTATTAATACCAAAGTTGATTAGGGAGATAGTATTGTAGCACTTAGCTCTACATAAAGAATGCAACTCACTTGGTCCAGATAAATTACATCCTTCTGTATCTGTAGGTCCTGGAAGAACTGCCAGAAATGAATCAATATCCAGTAAATAATATTTGAAACATCATGAAAAGTGGTAGCAGAACCACAAGCATAGGGAAAGACAAATATGGCCCTGATTTTCAATAAAATGAAGTGAGCACTTCCTTCATCCATTAGAGCAGTGAAGGTGACGTTAATTGCTAGGAAAATTCTGGAAAGGATTATAGAGATGGTTGGCAAAAGTACAGAAAAGAAAGAGGTGATTGCAACTTACCTTCATCAAGAAAAATTCATATCTATCCTCTATCACAGTCCTTTGAAGAGGTGTGCATGTGAAAGGGGTACACTTATGTGGAGGATTTAATTTACTTTAAAGACTTTTTCATTGTGTTGATAAATTTTGTTGATTTTTTTTTCTCTTTATAATATACTTTGTTAAATGAAGTGGTTCACCTGATGGGGTGAGGTAGAATTTTTCATAAAATAAGAGACATAAATATTTTTTAAAAAGAAGTTACACCAGACTAACCTCATTTCTTCCTTCCTTTTCTCCCACAAGACAAGTCAACAAGAATTCATTAAGTACTATGTTCTAGACACTGTGCCAGGCACTGAGAATACACATATAAATAAAAAGATAGTCTCTGTCTTCAAAGTACTTACATCCTGATGAGAGAAGACAAAACATAAAAGGAGACAGAAAAGGGAGGCAGGAGACAGATGCTGTGGAGAAAAAAGTCTAGAGACTTAGGAGCAGGGCCTGGAGGGGAAAAGAATAAATGTAACTGGTAGGTGGGGGATTGTGAGGGGAGGTCATCATTACTTAAAATATAAGTTCTGGATAGAAATCACCATTCAGAAGAAAATGCTACTGAGGTGGAAGAATGAGAAGACTGCTAGGGCAGGTGTAAGGGTTATGGGTTTTAAAGATCTCCCATGCCCCATGGACGTGCTGACATAGCAGAGCAAGAGAAAGCGGAAAGCGAGAAAAAGTGAAAGCTGAGCTAACGGTCCTGCAGTTGGCGTTTGGCAGCGGTTGCAGTTGCGGCAGCAGCAGAGGCCGCAGCAGCGCGAAGCCTTTTTTTTTTTTTTTTTTTGAGTTAGGACTCCTGCTGAGCACTGCCAGGGGCCGGAGCTGCTGGGAGCAGGACTTTCTGCTAAGGACTCCTGCTGAGCATTGCCGGGGCCAGAGCTGCTGGGAACGCGCTTCCCGGACCCTGGGTGGTTGCTGTGAGTGGGGAGAGGAGGACCTTTGCCTGAGGACTTTCTGCTAAGGACTCCTGCTGAGCACTGCCGGGGGCAGGAGCTGCTGGGAGCGCTGGGTGGTTGCTGTGAGTGGGGAGAGGAGGACCTTTGCCTGAGGTAGCCTGTTCTGTTTTAAAGGCTTGAAAATGTGGGTGCTTTCTACTTTATCTACCTGTGCCAATATCATAACTACTCTGATGGCTTTCACTTTCTGGTTTTGGGACTCAGTCTTTTGGTATCTTAATAAATTTTCTAGTTTATTTCCCCATATGGCAAACATGACTTATTTTGTGATGGATAATTATATCAGCATATTTGTAATCTCTATAGGCATTGTGAATATGGCATTGCTGATACAGCAGGGCAGTGGAGGAAGCTTCTAGAGTGAAAGAATTAGTAAATTAATAGATGAAGGGAAGGATATGGATATTGGTTATCTACATTTTATCCAAGATTTCAATACAGATGTACTATTCTTTATAGATGATAATAGAGACTTAGATTACATTAAAATGCAATTGGGTAGATTCAGAAATGTTTGGATAACCAAACTCAAAGAATAGTTGTTATAGTAGTTTAATGTCACTAAGTTGTAGAAGGTCTCCACTGGAGTGTTTCAGGTATCTGTGTTTGGGCCTCTGCCATTCAATATTCTTATCATTGATTTATATAAAGACAGAGATGGCATGCTCATCAAACTTTCAGATACAACAAAGCTGAAAGAAATGACTAACATATTAGATTACAGTATCCAAAAAGCTTTGGAAAAGGTAAAGCATCAGGTTAAATCTAATGAAATGAAATCCAGTAGAGATTAAGGTAGAATTTTGAGCTAAGGTATTAAATAATCAATTCCATAAATAAAAAGTAATTAATAGATATCCAGGTCTTCTGAAAAAAATACCTGTGTGTTCTAGTGGACAGAAGGATCAATATGGGTCAGCAGAATAATATGGAAGCTCAACCATTTAACACAGTGCTGTACTACATCAGGAAGGGTATGGCTTCCAGAAACAAGATGTTTCCTTTCACTGCCCTTGTCAAAACTCAGATAGGGAATTGTATTAAGTTCTAGGGATTATTGTTGAAGAGGGACATTGATAAACTGGAGAGTACCCAGAGATTAGCAGTGAAGGCCCTTGAGTTCATGACTGATGAAAACTGATCCAAGGAAAACATGTTTAGCCAGGAGGGGAAAAAAAAAAAAAACAACTCAGGGGTTTATAAGCAATTTATTCAAGTATTAGAGGACTTAGCATGGGGGAGACTTAGTTTTTAGGGGGTCACCAGAGGGCCAAACCAGTAGGAACTAAGGGAAGTTAAAAAGAGATAGATTAAAACTTGATAAGAGGAAAATCTTCCTAAAGCTTGAGGTATACAAAAGTGACAATGCTTGCTACAATAGGTGATGGACTTTCACCCACCGTAGCTTGTCTGCAAGGCTGAATAAGCACTTTTCACATAGGTTATTGTGGGGGTTGTTTGGTGTAGGGGTTGGACTACCAAGAGATCTTATCTGGGGTCATTGAAGTTTTTTTATTTTATTTTATTTTAGACTCAAGGGCCAGAAAACAAATACAGAATAGAGAAAAGAAACAAATTATATCATAAATTTAAATGTTAGAAGCTAAATCCAAAGAAAGAAAAAAAAAACATGTCATGTGCAAAGCAGAACATAAGAAAGGATTCAAAATATATAACAATAAATTTTCATTTCAAGAAAATAATAATAAATAATACACATTGTATTGAGAAATGTCCATCTTTTCTTTGCTTCCTTGTAAGTTTTCTTTAGTTCTATGCTGTGCACTTTTAAACTTTGTCCTTTTTTTCCCTGCCCCCAATCCCCTCCCCTGAAGGCTATGACAAACTTTAGTTATATTTTTCTATAGCTACAGATATATACATATACATATATAGACATATACTTTTCCATACATATTCTACACCTGATCTTTGTTTTTATGTTTGTGCCTATCTATTGTTTCCTATCCCTCCTGCCTCTGCTACTTCACTTCTACCTACTACCTTGCCTTCCTATTAATTGCCAAGCCCCCTCCCAGGATACCTCCCTGTAATGTTAATGGAATCTGAAGATCTTGCCTGCCCCTTTGTATTGGCAAGTAAACGGGGACTTTGCACCTTATTTCAAGTTAACACCTTGTTTAAACTATTTAATTAACATGGAAGTAGTTAACGCATTGGGAGGAAGTCACTGTTGTAATAGGAAGGAACAGAACAGGGAAGAACTATACCATGGAAAAGGACAGACACAAACTGGACAGAAAGAATTTGCTGGGGTAAGCATCATGGAGGCAGGGAAGCTGCTGCTGGACTGAAGACTGAACTGAGAATTGAGAAGAACTGAAAAGAGGATTCTTGTGGTGGCAGAATCAAGAAGGAGAAAACTTGAGGTGTCCTGCCACTCTGTTTGTTCTCTCTGTGTTGATGTTTGTTTCTGATTCTTTGTACAAAAGCCCTGGGACCTTACTGGAAGCCCTGAAAGAGGATTTTCTGGCTGTGTGTTTACAGAAGTCCTGGAGGAGGGTTTTGGAGATCCTGAGACTTTACTGATATTTGTGCTGACCTCTTGGACCTTGTTTGTGGGTCTGTGTTGATTTCTATGTTGATGATTTGAGTTGATTTATCAGAACTTGTTGTTGGATCTGAGTTGATTTCACAGTGAATTGATGATGGCGGTGGCAATGTGACTAAATATTATTTTGGCTATGCTAAGCCTTGTCTTCCCAGCAACAGAGATTGTGAAGGATTTGAGATGGACTGGACACTGAGCTCCAATGTAGAGCAGGAACAACATGGAAAGCTAGACAAAGAACTGGGAGCTATCTGCCTTTGAACCCAGATGACAGTTTGGTGGATTCAGGTAGGAGCTACCTGACTTGAGGCAAGCTGAAAGAAGACTTTACTTGGATACTGTGTACTGACTGAGAAGGTTATGATTTACTGTGACATAGGAGTGGAGAGCTTTGACTTTTGTACTTTATGTTTGAATTAAGGATGTTGTGATTTACTAAATGAATGTACTTTGTTGAAAACTGTGACCTCTTTGGTGAAAACTATGTAGCCATTTTAGTGATAAATTTTGAGTTGTGACATGATGAATACTGTATTTTCATTTTCTGTGATAAGTTGTAACACTGTGAATGCTGTATTTTGATTTTCTATGAATGTTTTGCTCTGATTTGTTATTGAATAAATAGGGAACCCAATATACTATGTAATCAAAATCTTGAAAGCTGTTCACAACAGCAGTCCTCTGGAAAGCTGTTTGTGCTTGGCTTTGCAATCCTCCCATTACCATCCTCCCATTTACTATTTCTACTTTACCCCATTATTCTAACGCTTCAGGACAATGTTCTTTAATTATTTCCTGTACTGTTATATTAAGATTCTTATTTATCATTATTTTTATATTTTCTCTTTTTTTAACCTAATTCAAAAAGCATTTATTAAGTGCCTACTATCTACCAGGTAGGCCATAACCCTAATTTATGGTTATTTTTTAAATTTTTATTATTTTTTAATTTTTCAAATGCTTTATTAACTTCTGATTTTTATCGTTAATTTCTACCAGATTTTGAGTTACAAATTTTCTCCCCATTTTTCCCCTACCCACCACCCCAAAATAGCAGTCCAACAGGATATCCCCTCCTCCAATCTGCTCTCTCCCATATTTTCTCCCATACCCCTTTCAACTTTTCCAGTGGATCTCTATGCCCTAGTGCCTGTATATCTTATTTCCCAATTACATGTAAAATGGTATTAATAACAGCATGTATATATATATATATATATATATATATTTGAATATTTGATTTTAAAACTTTGAATTCCAGATTCATTCCCTTCCTCCCTTGTAACCCACCCTTACTGGGAAGATAAGCAGTATTCAGTATAGGTTGGACATGTGTGGCTAATACAAAACATTAACATAGTAGATACACTGTAAAAGACTGACTATATTTCCCTCCCTCCTACTCCACCTCCCACTTGTTCTATTCTCTACTTTGATCCCATCCCTTTTCAAAAGTGGGTGTTTCCAACTTCCCTCCCCCACCCAGCTGACCTCCCTTTCATCAGCCCCTTACCCCCCTACCCTCCTGGAAGGTGAGATACCCCATTTAGTGGGCATTTCATTCCCTCCTCAAGCCAAATTCAATGGGAATAAGGTTGACCAATTCCCTTTTGCCTTCCTATTCTTCCCCTCCATTGTAAACATTTTCCCTTGCCTCTTCTATATGAGATAGTTTACCTCATTCTATCTATCCCCATCTCCTCTCATATTCCCCTCTCACCTCTTAATTTCACCTTTTAAGTATCATCCCTTCCTGTTAAATTGGTCCTGTGCCCTCTATCTATGTATACCTGTAAACATATATACACACATTCACATATGTATTCATATGCCCATATACCCTCATATATATATATATATATATACATATATACCGTGTTTCCCCGATAATAAGACCTATCCTGAAAATAAGCCCTCCCCTTAGTGTGTAAGATTCCTCTAAAATAAGCCCTCCCCCGAAAATAAGCCCTATTGAGATTGCTACTGTAGTGAAGGTGATCCCCTGCGCTACACGCTACCTTACAGTACCCTCTGTATGCACTGTCCCTCCCCACCCCGTGAAACACACGCCGCGCTCTGAGCTGCATCCAATCAGAGCTGCAGCAGTGAGCACGTCATCCTGTTGTTTATTGAATTCTTTATTGAATAAAGGTACATTTTTTTGTTCACATTTACCTGTTTATTAAAATTGCTGTCAATGTTCATTAAAATAAGCCCTCCCCTGAAAATAAGCCCTCTGGTGTTTTTCTGTCCAAAAAATTTAATAAGACAGTGTCTTATCATCGGGGAAACATGGTTTATATATACACACACACACACACACACACACACATATATTTCTATTCCCTTCAACTACTGAGAAAAGTTTCATGAGATAAAATTATGGTTTTTCCTTGTAGGAATGTGAACAATTCAACTTTGATAAGTTCCTTTTGATTTCTTTTCCCTGTTTACTTTCTCATGTTTCTCTTACTTCTTGTATCTGATTGTCAAATGTTCTATTCAACTCTGGATGTTTTTCAGCAAGAATGCTTGAAAGTGCTCTATTCTACTGAATGACCGTATTTACCCCTGAAACATGATACTCAGTTTTGCTGGGTAAGTGAATCTTGTTTTTAATCCCAGCTCCTTTGACCTCCAGAATATCATATCCCAAGCCCTAGGGGTTTTCTTTTAGGGATCTTTTTCATGAGGTGATAGGTGGATTCTTTCAACCTCTGTTTTGCTCTTTGGTTCTAAAACATCGGGGCAGTTTTCTTTGAGAACTTCCTGGAGGATGATTTCTAGGTTCTCACTTTGATCATAGCTTTCAGGTAGTTCCATAATTTTTAAATTATCTCTCCTGGATCTATTTTCCAGGTCAGTGGTTTTTCCCATGACATATTTCACATTGCCTTCCATTCTTTCATTTGTTTGGATCTGTTTAACAGCATCTTGATTTCTCATAAAGTCATTAGCTTCTATTTGCTCTAATCTAATTCTGAAGCAATGATTCTCCTCAATGAGCTGTTGAGATTCTTTTTTCCATCTGGCAATTTTGGCTTTTTAAGGCATTCTTCTCTTCATTGCCTTTTTGAGCCTCTTTTGCCATTTGAGTTAGTGTATTTTTTAAGGTGGTATTTTGCTCAGTCAGCCTGTTGACTGAGCAATGTTGAATCTCATTTTGTAATTTTATTGCATAGTTCTCATTTCTCTTCCCAATTTTTCCTCCACTTCTCTCATCTACTTCTTAAGGTCCTCTATGGCCTGTAACAAGCCCGTATTTTCCTTTGAAGTTTTTGGTGCAAGAGTTGTGACTTTACTGTCTTCCTCCTCTTCCATCCTTTGCTCCTTTTTGTCCCCAAAATAGGAGTCTAATGTTGGAATCTTCTGTCTGCTTTGTTTCCTTTGCCTGGTCATGTGGCTCCTCAGTCACTTGACCCCGGGGCTTTTTGCCACAGTAGGACTCTGCCACCAGACAGGGGAGTTTTAGTCCCAAATACTGGGGTTTTCTCCACCGCAGGCGTTATAAGATGGGTGCCCTCTCTGAGGTCTCCACACGTTATGGCAAGCTGTCCCCACACCCCAGGACCTCCACCCTAGACTCAATCCTGATCCAAGAAGGTTAAAGGAAGAGCAATTACCCCTCAGTCTGGTGCTTGGTCCCCCTACAATCTGCAGGCCAGGAACTAAAGCTGCCATGTGGCTCTGGCTGGCTGTGCTGTCTCAGTGACTTTTTGACCCAGGGGCAAAAATCATGCACTCCCACTTACTGGGTCCCAAAGTCCAGACTGCACTGACCTCTCACTTTGTCCTTTGCATCTATGTGTTGATAAATCTGGAAACAGCCACAGCTGCTGCTGATCTGGAGACCCTCTGGCTGGAGGCTGGTCAGGCCTGCCCTGGGGCTAAAGCCTTGGTGTGGGGCTGGCCTCATTGACCAGAGCACTGTGCTGGCCAATTCTTGCTGGCCTTCTGGGCTTTCCTCAGTGTGAGGTTAGGTTCTTTGTGTCATTTTGTGGGTCCTGCAGCTCCAAAGTTTGTTCAGAGGCCTCTTTCTACATGGATTGGGGCTATATTTTCTCTTCTTAACCTATTCTCCAAATCTGTTGTGTTTTTTATAATACATTTCACATTCTCTTCTATTTTTTTCATTATTCATATTTTGTTTAATTATTCATTGATGTCATAATTTTGCTGGTTTTACTTTGCCCAGTTCTAATTTGTAAGGTGTAATTTTCTTCCTTAATATCCTAGATCTCATTTTCTATTTGGTTGACTTTCATTTCATTCTCTCCTTGTTTTTTTGGGGTTATTCTTATATTTAAAAATTTTTTTCTCCAACTGTCATTTAATTTTTTAAGTCTTTTAAAACATTTTCTATGAATTCTTTTTGGGAAGATGTCCATCTGACATTGCTCTTTAGGGGTTTCTTTATTTCATGTTCCCCTCTGAATATGAACCCTGGTCATCTCTATTACCATAATAGCTTTCTATGGTTGGATTCTTTCTGCTTTGCCTGTGCATTTTTTTTGTGGCAATAGCTTAATTATTTGTGATCACCTCTAGCCCTGGGGTATTGTAATGGTAATGGTAATTTGAAGCTCTTCCCTGCCCTTTAATAAGCCTAAGGGAATTTGAAGACCTTCCCTGATTTGTAGATCTTCCTTGACCCCAATAGGCAGAATGTAATCACATGGAGCCTGTGGTGGGAGGAGTTACCTGAAAGGTATAACAGAGTCCACAGGAAGCTGGATGTCAGAGCAGTTAGAGCTGGAGTAGGAGAGGATGTTCCCAAGGACACAGATAGACTTGTGAGTGTTTATGGGAACACTAAAAGATGGTGTGGCTCTCTGTGGTGTTGTCATGTATTAACTTCTTTGTTGTGATGATGGATTTGGTTTTCTTGTTTTGGGATTCAGTTTTTTGTTATTGAAATAAATGTTTTCCTTCTGTCTTCTGTATGGAGGTGGTTTTATATTTTGTGATTGAGAACTATGCCAGTATATTCATAGTCACTGTTGGAGCTATGAATATTGCATTGGTGCTACAGGTATGGGAAATGGTGCCTATTGACCCAGATCTTCAGTTCTCCCTTCTAGCCTGTAACCAAAACCAAATATCCAACCTCCTGTAAGTGCCCACAGTTGGGGCCTTTATGCCCCATTGCTTCTACACTCACTAGGCCTGTGTTTATCCCTTCTCAGCCCTGCCACTCTTTGCAGGACAACTGTGTCTAGTGTTCCTTGTCAGTGGATGTTCCCTCAATCTTCCTGGGCTCAGATACCCCAATTTCCCTCACTATTACTGGGGCAAAAGTTCTTGTTGCTGGGGTTGAAGCACCCTCTCAAATCAACCAACCCCAGGACTTGCAATTCATTGTTGAAGTATACCTTAGCCTGGAGGTGCTACTCCTCACAAGGACAAAACCTGGTCCTGGGAATTTTCATCAGATCTTCTCAAATTGTCCCAGAAAGACTCTGGTTGTGGCCCTATTCTTATTTATCTCCACCTACACTTTGTTCATGTTAAGTGCCCTTTTGTGAGGGAAAATCTTGAGAACTTGGAATTTTCTGACCTACTCTGCCATCTTCCCAGAATCCTCTCCCCAGTCAATAAAATATTTAAAAAATTGTCATTTTATTCCAATATAATTAATTTCATTTGTAGTTCTGTGTATATTACTTTATGTATTTAAAAATGTTATTCTGAGATGCAGTCCATAGTCTTCATTAAGTGGCAAAATAAGTTCATGATACAGTAAAGATGAATGTGATTCTTCAAAGTTATCTTGTCTGAATGCCTGACTTTACAGATGAAGAAATGAAGGAATACAGGGTTTAAGTGATTTTACCAAGCATAAAAAGTAATGAACAGACCTAAAAATCCCACAAAAGCTCTCTGATTTCAAATTATTTGCCCTTCCACTGTACTATCCTATTGAACTCTAAGAGAAAAAAAAAAGTCCTAGGGGTATAGAAAGAACTGAAGCACAGATAGGGCTAGAGTAATTTGGTACTAAGATAATCATCAAAGTGCCAAGCTTGACAAAATGTTCTCTCATTCTGGGATGTTTTCCAGGGATTTTTTTTTAATAACCTCATTGTGTATGGTCAGTCCTATCTTACAACTTCATTGAATTTCATTTAACTGGAGAATCAACATATCTTTCACTATTCTCTATGGCAAAAACCAACTGGAAATGATAATAGACAGAACAACAATGAAAGTGAGAGAAAAAAAGCAGTTTTCAATTGTTTTCAACCACATTTAGTGACCAAACTTTAACAAGAGTGATACATTCACCACCGTGTAGATATGATAATTTACTTGTTTAGAAATTTTAAGATATGCTAGTATATTATTTCTGTTGTAGTTTCATGAATACAAAAATGAAAACAATATTAAAAACAATTATTTTAAGTCAATGATAATATTTTTTGCACATGATTGCTTTCTGAGGAGAGAAAAAAGCAGATGGTTTAGATGAATGAGCATTATATCTGGAATCAGAAGTCTTAGGTTCAAATCCTATCAATGATGCTTACTTAACTATAAGATTATGGGCAAGTCACCTGAAATCCCTCCTCTTCCTTCATTTCTTCTTCTGTTAATGGAGAGGCTATGACTAGATGGCTTTGACAAGTCTCATCTCTAGAACTTTTATATTTTAATGGATGTATGATAGACAGGCAGATAGATAGATGTAGCTATGTCTATATCTATGATAGACCCTCTCAATATATCTATATCATTCCACAGATAAAAAGAGTCAAATGGTTTGATAGTAATGGCATTTAAAGATTCCCCTGTATTGGCTTGTTTTTTCAAATTGATTGTGTTAAAACCCAGAGCTTATTAATCCCACCTGTGGGATGGACGTGTTTATGTGAAAAGAGAGTCCTGAACTGGGAGGAGCAGATGACGTAGATTTGGAGAGACAAGAGAGAGGCAGAAGAACTTTTTGGAAGCAGCACTTCGTGGAGGCAGAGAGAGACGGAGAGCATTGCTGAGTGCCACTTTGAATTGCCCTGGACTTTTGAGACCTGCCCCCTGAGCTGCCAAGGACTGAGGAGACGTGGCTGTTTTGCTGGTATTTTGTCTGTCTGTTTTGATGTTGTTTTGCCAGATTTGTCCACTGGTGAAAGACAGTCCTGTTGTTGAAGAAGTCCTGGAACCTGGCTTTTGGTTAAGGAGCCCTGAGACTGTCCTGCAGACAGAGAGTGAATACTGTCCACTGGTGAAGGACAGTGCTGTTGTTGCAGGGGTCTGGAGACTGTCCTGCAGACAGAGTGAATACTGTCCACTGGTGAAGGACAGTGCTGTTGTTGCAGGGGTCTGGGAACCTTTCTGTTGGTTCAGAAGCCCTGAAGAAGGATTTTCTTGTTGTATGTTTACAGAAATCCTGAGAGAGGGTTTTGCTAATGTTTTCAGGGGTTCTAGGACTGTTCTACAGACAGAGGATGAATTAATGAAGAGACTGGCAATGTATCTTGTGGCCTTGCTAAGCCTTGTCTCCCCAGGAACTAAGATTGCTGAGAACTTGCCTGGAGTCAAGATGAAGAAAAGACCTCCATTTGGGTATTAAGTGCTGAGCTTAAACTTGATGTAACTCTGGGGTATATTCAATTGTGATCCAGGGGTGGGGAATTTTTGACCTTTTTGTGTTCTATGGTTGAACAAGTGAATGTACTTTACTTATGTTTGGAAACTAATCTCCATTTGAGAAGATGGGCTTTGTGGTGGACTAAATGAAGGTATATCCTAGGGGTGGAGAAGTATTTAGAACAAGGACTTTGTAATTGATTGAATGATTGGAAGGTCCTGGGGTGGGGTTGTACTTGGAGATTATTTAATCACTCTTAGTAAATGCTGTATTTTGAATGATGTCATGTTTTGATCTTCTCTGTTCTTGGTTGGTCACTGAATAAAATGGAGAGCACCTATGCTGGTATTTTGAACCTTGAGAAGTTGCCTTTCCTTGGTGTCACAGTACATTATGGCGTAGTCGGCAGGATGTACAAAGCATATAGTGCCTCTATTTGTTCCAGGATCCATGGCCATTGAGATTGATATTGTAAGGCCAAGGATCCTGGAGGGGTGGAAGGACAAATCTGGCAAAACAACATCAAAACAGACAGACAAAATACCAGCAAAACAGCCATGTCTCCTCAGTCCTTGGCAGCTCAGGGGGCAGGTCTCAAAAGTCCAGGGCAATTCAAAGTGGCCCTCAGCAATCCTTCTCAGTCTCTCTCTCTGCCTCCATGAGGTGCTGCTTCCAAAAAGTTCTTCTGCCTCTCTCCTGTCTCTCCAAATCTACATCACCAGCTCCTCCCAGTTCAGGACTCTCTTTTCACATCAACAAGCCCATCCCACAGGTGGGATTAACAAGCTCTGGGTTTTAACACAATCAATTTGAAAACCAAGCCAATACAGGGGAATCTTTAATTGCCATTCCTATCACAAATGGATAGACAGTTGTTCTGAAAAGGATCTTTAGATTTTGGTAGAAAGCAGCATCAATATGAGTTAGCAACATGATGTGATGTGAAGTTTCAACAATTTAACCCAATGCTGGACTATATTAAGAATGGGATACCTTCCAGAAATGTCTATAACTATCATAGACATGTATATATCTATCTTGACCCTCTAAATATATCTCTATCTGTCTCAGAACCTAAGAGTTAGAAGGGACATTTAAGTCTGATCTTCTCCTTTTACTTCCACAGAGGTGAAGTAATTTGCCCAAAGTTATAAATCCAGGTAGCAAAAAACCCAAACATTTATTTATATTGTTGAAAGATAGATTAAGATATATATTGTATGTTACTTGGTAGTATAAATCTTTGGTAAATAAAAACAATCAGAATTTTAGGTACCTTTTTAATCATTTAGTTCAACTCTTAACTCACTTCCAATTTATATATGGCAAAATTAAGGCTTAGAGGGTGTGAGAAACTCTGGAAGTAATAAAAAGAACTTAATTTTAAATTTATCCTTTTCCATTGTGTCAAGTTCAAAAGCTAAAAATCCATTCTTTACTTGAGCCACTTTTCATATATTTCTTCATTAGTTAATAAATAAAGAGGTGGTTAAAGCTTTTTCCTATATCAATAAATGCCAGCCATGATTGGCCTCATCCCACAAATGCTATCATGATTATTTTACAATAGGAAGCAAATTTAGTAGTATGTCAACATTAAAAAATAAGATATCGTTCTAGTTATTATGAGGCTAAACTCATGGTGTCAAAAGAAATTCATGAATATTTCCCCCTTTTTATTGTACAAATGTTAAACAGATGACTAATTTCTTGAATTTGCATGGAAATAAAAATCTAACTTTGATTACAGCAGAGGTTTCCAAGTCTTCTTTTTTTTTAACTTCTTGAAAGCCTATGATGTAGCATATGCATGTTGTGCAATAAATACGAATCTCTAAGTGTAAATAACCCAGATGTAAGGAATAAAGACAATTCATGTACCTCCTTAATGAATTCTTATAAGCCTTTAATTAAGTAGATAAATCATACTGAACCATTTGAATCTAATTGCTTTTTGAATCTGTTGCAGCTCCTGAGCTACATTCTTATTGATCTAAAAATTAAAGAGGGTGTCGGTGACTTTCATACTTCTTAATTGATGCCATTTATTTTCCATTCTCTGATCCATAGGTCACAGAATTTCCTATTTGACAATGAGCACGCAAAAATAGTAATGTTGGCTAAGAGAAAATCAAGAGAAGCATAGTAGAATTTAATTCAATTTAACAAGCATTTATTAAGTGCCTACTATGTGCCCTGGTCTGTGGTAGGTACTAGAGATACAAAGTGAAAAAGAGATTTAACATCTATAATCAGAGAAGTGAAATCCTATGGGTTTACTTTAAGAAATAAATCAGTTAAGGTGATCATGGAGCACCCACCATGTGTACAATCATGTCAGTAAATATGGGGGATATAGGGAAGTTCTGTGAATTCACAGACTGTGTAGCATAATGCTAAATTTTGAATCAGAAAGACCTAGACTGGGATCCCTATTCTGATGAATATTTATGAGATGACCTGATATAACTTACCTTCTCTGAATTTCAGGTTTCTCCTTGGTAAAATGGAAATGATATTTGCAATACCTTGTTCACCAGGTTTATTTGAAGGTTAAATGAGTTAAATTGTGCAAAGTGTTTTGTTATCATTAGAACACTAAATCAATTTCAGCTTTTCTTATATTATCAAGAGACAGCATTTTATTATGGATAACAGGCTTCAGATTCAGGAATACTTGGGTTCATGTTCTGCTTTTGAGAAAAATTGGCAGCGTGACTCCAGATAATTCTCTGAACCTTTTATGGTTACACAAATATCAGCTTGCATTGGTTGAGTCAGTTTCTTCATAGGAAGTTCCATTTATCAGCAGTTCTTAAAGTGTGCCCTTGAGACCCCTAAGCATTCCTGAGGCCATTTTAGGGGGTCTGCAAGGTCAAAACCATTTTAATTTTAATATTAAGATATTTTTGCCTTTTTTGCTCTCATTCTCTCACAAGTGTACAGTAGAATTTTCCAGATGTTTTAAGACCTGTGAATAACTTTAGTTGTTAACATGAAGATTAGTTGTTATCTCATCTGCAGAAATATACTTTTCCCTAGGAAATGAATAAATCTTTTTTTTTAAAGCAATCGGGGTTAAGTAACTGGCTCAAGGTTACATGGCCAGTTATTTTTGAGTGTGGTGCTAAGTATCAGAGCCTGAATTTGATCCCATGTCATCCCAACTCTGGGGCCAGTGCTCTTACTCTCTGTGCTACCTGGCCACCCCGGAAATGGATAAATCTACAGACATAGCATGACTTGCTGTTTTGCTTGTAATCAATTCATCACTGAAGACCTTTTATATGAATGCTTAACAAACTTTAAGTACTGAATAACTTCTTTGAACTTCATATTTCATCCTAGAGTAACTGTGTTTACAATTGCACTGATGGTGCAAAAATAATCACAGATCAGACTACTGACTACTTGGTATGAATCAAGCCACTGTCCCCAAACTGTACTTGCAGTTGCATTTTAAATCATCAAACAGTTGCAATTTAAAAAAAAAAGTTAAGTTGTACTTATTGTACTTATTAATGTTTTGATGAAATAATAAAGTTTTCAGTTTTATTAAATATAAAGATTTCAGTAGACATGTTCTTAATATTCTGTGTGATGAAATGGGAAGTATCCATAAAACACTTCCATTGTATATTAAAGTGTAATGGTTGTTTTGAGGAAAAATCATTGTGTGGTTGTTTGAGTTGTGAGTTGAACTAGCCACTCATGGGATCAAAGTAGAGAATAGAACAAGTGGGAAGTGGGATAGGAGGGAGGGAAATATAGTCAGTCTTTTACAATATATCTACTGTGTTATTATTTTGCATTAGCCTCGCATGTACAACCTATACTGAACTGCTTATCTTCCCAGTAAGGGTGGGTGACAAGGAAGGAAGGAAATGAATCTGGAATTGAAAGTTTTAAAATCAAATATTCAAATATTTATGTGTATATATATATGTACATATATATATATATATTATTATTATTATTAATACCATCTTACATGTAATTGGGAAATAAGATATACAGGCACTGAGGCATAGAGATCCATTGGAAAAGTCAAAAGGGATATGGGAGAAAGCAGATTGGAGGAGGGGATATCCTGTGGGACTGATATTTTGGGGTGGTTAGGGGAAAAACAGGGAGAAAATTTGTAACTCAAAATCTGGTGGAAATGAATGATGCTAATCAGAAGTTAATAAAGCATTTGAAAAATTAAAACAAAACCAAAACAAAAGAAAGAAAATACATAATGTTAATTGATTTTATTTCAAATTCCATGTTGTAACTAACATTTAAGAAAATGCTTCTTGTCAAGTTTTGATGCAACAAAGAAGAATATCAACAATTATCTGAAAAGTTAAATAAATACTCCTCTCTTTCCCAACTATATATCTGTATAAAACAAGATTTCTTCCACATAATACAATCAAAATAACTTGCAAAAACAAATTGAATTAAGAAACAAATATGAGGATTCAGGAATTTAATATCAGTTTTAATTTTTAATACTAAGATTATTGATAGGCAACAACCAATTAAACAAAGATTCTATGGTGTCCATTATTTTTAAGGGTAAAAAGTGGTCCCGAGTCCCAAAAGGTTGATAACTATTGCCTCTATAAATGAAACCACAGATTGAGTCTATTTTTCTTCCTATTATTAAAATTATGTCTGACCCCAAAAACAAACTTTAGATAAAGAATGGCCCTATTATATTTCTTGATTTTGAACTTTATGTTAAAATTCAGCTCTGCCCTTGGGGTTAGGGAGTAGGAGTTGCTGCACTGTCCCAAAGCTTTGGACTTTTATTGAAAGTCTCTTTTTCAGAGGAAGCTCTGGGGGTTTGGGAGGTTTTGATGATACTTGGAGATGGAATTTGGAGGTTAGCAAAGATTGGGGTAGGAATGCTAAAACTGACATGCATCAGTACACATGTGGTAATTAAGTCTGCAGGGGTGATGATGGAATCACCAAGTCATATAGAGGAAGTAGAAAAGAGAGCACAAGACATAAAATATAAGGGACACCTTCAGTAAGAGAGTGTGATCTAGAGGAGGATTAATAAAACAGGAAAGAAAAGGAGTAATCAAATGGATAGGAAACAAAAAAGTGTAGAATGGTGTTCTCAAAACCTAGAGTAAAGAGAGTATAAAACAGAAGAGAGTAATCAACACTTTCAAAGGGTGAAAAGAGATTAAGTACAGTGAAGGTTGAGAAAAAGCCATTAGATTTGGCAACTAAGAGATCATTAGTAATTTTGCAGAGAGCAGTTTTGGTGTCATGGTAACATTAGAAGCCAGATTATAAGAGGTTAAGAAGAGTGAAAGGAGAAAAAGTGGAGGTACTTGTTATAAATGACCTTTTCAAGGAGCTTAGCTACAAAGGGCAGAAGAGATATAGAATGGTAGTTTTCTGTGCTGAGAGGATCAAGTGAGAATTTTTTCAGAATAGGAGAGACATTGGCAGGTTTGTAGGTAGTAGGAAATGAGCTAGTGGAGAAGGAGAAATTGAATTTAAGTGGAAGAGTAAGGATAACAGAGAAAGCAATCTGTTGGAGGGAATGGGAAGGAATGGTATTTCTTCAGTAGGTAGAGTGTTTAGCCTCGGTAAAGAGTAAGGATTTCTTGTCATGTGAGGCAATGTTTAAGGAGTAGATGAAGAAATATGGCACCACAGTGATAGGAGATGAGGAAGAGGTGAGAAGTGAATACTCATGGCAAAACCCTCAATTTTTTTCTGTAACATCTGAGTCAAGATTCTCACCTGAGAGGATGGTGGGAGGGGGAGCCATGAGAGATCTGGAAAAGAATGAAACAGTTTGGAAGAACTACTGTGGAAAGTGGTAAAGTGAGTTGATAAAGAAGGTAAGGCAGGATTGTCTAGCAGCAGTGAGGGCCCAGTTAAATTTATGTAATATGAATTTTCATGAACTTAGTCAATAAAATTGCATGATTTTCTCTACCTTCATTCAGTAGCACATATGTTGGAAATTAAGCAATGAATGATCCAAGTGATCCAATACAGAGTCTTGACTGGGTGTAATTGGTGATGTGATAATTAGGGTAGGAATTCCAAAGAAGAGGACGGTGTAGAGTTGAATTGGTTCACCAAGAAGTCAAAGCAGGGGAGATGTAGAAAAAGAATGAATTACTAGTACAGGGGAAATGGCCTGGCAGAGAATTCATGGGTTCAGCAGATTGGAGGTAATACTTCAGTTGAAGAGTAGGTTATGTAAGGGAAGTCATAGAGGAAGTGATGAACCAATAAATTATTGTTGGATAAGGCAATTTCAGAATTCTTGAACATACCAATGATATGTATGTGGATAATAGAACAATTGAGAGTATAACCGTCTTGGTGTGTGACTGATTATATATAGGAATAGCTCACTTGAGATGAATAAGTTGAGGAACTGAGTGATTAGGGTGTTTGAAGAAGAATCAAAATGTATGTTGAAGTCCTATAGTATCAAGGCATGATGTGCAAAGGTGCATCAGCAAGCACCCCAGCGTCCCCAGGGTGGCTGCCAATACAGGTTCTTAGATCTGCTTTGTTAAAGGAAAGCAACTCAAAATGGGTAAACAAGCTTACTTTAATCTCTCAAATATATATTGTTTACCTAGTTAAGGGGAAAAAGGTCAGTACCCCAAACTTCAGAGTATACAGACAGAATTATCAAGACAGAGAAACAGATCAAGTAGACATGTTTCCAAACTGTCCAACCATTACATCCATACCAAATCAACATCTGGGTTTTTCAAAGCCGGGGGGCTCTCAACAATGGCTTCCCAGAGTCTCATCTGATCAAATCACAGAATACTTTCTCAAAGTGAGCCCCAAAGCAATGCCTCACATCAGGAATTATATAGCCTTCTCCTGGGTCTGAGAATATAACCACCCTCTTGACCCACTGCCCAATCACACAGCATCAAGGTGTGGGCATTCCTGAAAACCAAGCCTCCTGCCACAGGCTCCATGTTAGCACATTCAGCCTATTAGGAGGCATAGTATATTTTCAAATCAAGGAAGGTTCTCAGAGTCTCTTAAGCCTATCAAAGGGCCTAAGGGCAGGGAAGATCTTTAAATTTGCATTTCCATTACAAAAGGAGAGAAAAATTATAAGCAAGTCATAAAACTCATTGAAGCAGGAATTATATCCACTGGAGCCAAGATGGCAGAATGGAAGCAGTAACTTTTCTAAGATCTTCCAAGAGTCCCATCACTAAACTTTAAAAGCTGAATCTGAATGAATTTTAGAGTGACAGAATCCACTGGGAGATGGAGTGTGGCAGAATTCAACCCAAGAAAGTGCCCACATGGGTCTGAGCAGGGGGAGCATGGAGCATGTGGGGGCTGCACCAGTGTGGACTAGAGAGCAGACTACAGTGGAGTGAGGAGCCCCAGCCAGCAGACTCGCCCACCCCAACAGTGATTTCAAGCACTCTCACAGGCACAGGACAGAGGATCCCTTGGGGCTGGGTAAGAAAAAGCTCAAGGCCCACAGCAGAGACAACAGCTTTTCCTGGGGTTATCAGCCCACAACCTGGAAGTTTAAAAATCAGCTGTCTGATTTTCCAAAAGCCAAGATGGCAAAGTAAACTCTATCTGCTCTGATTCCCCCTCCCTGAACTAGAAAACCCAGAGAAAAATGTCCCACCCAGAGTAAAATCCTGAAATAGGAGAAATAGCATCAGGTTAAGGAGTCACAAAGAAAGGGTGTAAATGAAGTAGTAAGGGGTCAGAAGTGAAGGGAAGGAGGGGTCCCAACAAGCCCCACCTCACCTGACCAACAAGAGTTCCCAAAGCCCAGGGTGGTGGAGCCAGCAAGCAATAACAACACTAGCACCTTAGCACCACCAGAGGACACTGCAGACACCAGAGCTGCCAGTCGCCAGATACTGAACATGCCTGAGCTGTAGCCCAGGGGTACAGAGGTGGAAATATGAAGGAGCCAGACCACCCCTCCGCCACATACTCTGCCAGCCTCAGGGTAACTCAGGGGAAACACTGAAAATCCTGGCCTTGGCCTCAGTCTAGACACCCAGAAGCTACACACACAAAGTCAACAACCAGGCCCTTATTTCACAGCCTGAGAAATTAGGAAATAGGAAATCACAAGGGGAAAGAAGGAAGCTGAGAAGGAGAAGGGAAAGGCAAGAAAATCAATCTGAGCTTATTATACTGAGCAAAAACAACCAAATACAGAGGACAACATGGACTCTATATTCATACCCGAGATGACAAAAGGAAATTTGAACTGGTCTCAAGTCCAAAAATCATTCTTGGAGGAGCTCAAGACAGATTTTGAAAGTCAAATTAGAGAGGTAGTAGATAAGTTTAAATCTACAGTGACCAAATTGAAAAAAAGTCTCACTGAAGAAAAAAAAAATCCTTACAAAGCAAAATTTGTGAACTGGGACAGGAGGTTCAAAATCTACCTGGAGAAAATACCTCCCTAAAAAAGGACCTTCAAAAACTAACCAAGGAAAATAATCAACCATAAATTAGAAACAGTAAAATTGAAGCTCAGGATTCTATGATGGATCAAGAGTCAATCAAGCAAAACATGAAGACTGAAAAATTAGAAGAAAGGGGAAAATATTCCACTCAAAAAACAACTGATCTGGAGAATGGATCCAGGAGAGATAACCTAAGAATTATTGATCTACTGGAAAGCCATGATGGAAAAAGCAGCCTAGACAAACATCCTCCAAGACATTGTTAGAGAAGACTGTCCTGAAGTCCTAGAATCAGAAGAAAAAATATTTATTGAAAGAATTCACCAAACTCCTCCTGAAAGATCCCAAATTGAAAACTCCAAGAAATATAGTAGGCAAAGTCCAGAAATACAGGTTTAAGGAGAAAAAACTGCAAGCAGCCAAAAAGAAAAAATTCAAATATCATGGAATTACAGTCAGTATTACACAGGACCTAGCAGCTTCTACATTAAAAGATCAGAGGGACTGGAATTTGATATTTCATAAGGCAAAAGAGCTAGGACTGCAACCAAGAATCAACTATCCAGCAAAACTGAGCATAATCTTTCAGGCAAGGAGATGGTTATTTAATGAAATAAGGGACTTCCAGACTTTCCTGATGAAAAATCCAGAGCTTAATGGAAAATTTGATCTTCAATTACAAGAATCAAGAAAGATATAAAAAAGGTAAACAAGGAAACTACACACACACACACATACTCACATGCACACATGCACTCATAAACACATGCACATAACTTGGGGTGCAATAAGAGCAAACAGTTTACATCCCTATATGAGAAGCTGATACCTGTCAATATTGAAATTTATATGATTATCATGACCTTTAAAAGGGATATACCTAGATAGAGGGTTGTGGGTAAAAATGAACTAATCTGATGATAAAAGAAAACACTATTAAGGGGTTGAAAGGGTCTGTAATGGGGAAAAAAGTAAAGGATGAGGCAGAAAAAGGTAAATTATACCATATAAAGAGGCATAAAAACATGCTATAATAGAGGGGAAGGAGAGAGGGAGATGAACATCTTTTGAACATTATTCTCATTGGTTCTGGTTCAAAGAGGGATCAACATAATCAGATAAGTTGAAGATTCTAATGTGAAAAGAAACAAAAACTCATTATAATAGAGGGAAAGGAGCAAGGCAGAGGAGCACTGTATGAAATTTACTGTCATTGGTTTGGGATCAATAAAGGAATAACATACTCTGATAAGTATAATAATCCATTGTGTCCTATAGATAGTAGGAGGGGTAAGGAGAGAATAAGAAGGAGAGTGGGTGGTTAGAAGGGAGGGAAATAGTAGTAAGGGGAAAGGGTAGGTAAAGGTGGGGTCACAGGGAGGGAATACTGAGGAAGGCAGGGGTTACAAAGGGAAACTCTTAAGGAGGGGAAGGGAGAAGGAAGAATCAAAAGCATGAACAGGGTAGGGAATAGGATGGAGAGAAAGACACAGATAGTAATCATAACTGTCAATGTGAATGGGATGAACTCTTTCACAAAACAGAGGCAGATAGCAGAATGGATTAAAAACTATAATCCTACAATATGCTGTCTACAAGAAACACATTTGAAACAAGGGGCTACACATAGGGTAAAAGTAAAAGGATGGAGTAGAATATATTATATTTCAGCTAAAGTAAAAAATAAAAAGCAAGGGTAGCAATCCTTATCTCAGATAAAACAAAAGGAAAAACAGATCTACTTAAAAGAGATAAGGAAGGAAACTATATCCTGCTAAAAGGCACCATAGAGAATGAAACAATATCATTACTTAACATATATGCACCAATAGGTATAGCATCCACATTCCTAGAGGAGAAGTTAAGGGAATTAGAGGAAGAAATAGATAGTTGGGAATCTCAATCTCTTCCTCTCTGAACTTGATAAAGCTAACCTCAAAATAAACAAGAAAGAAGTTAAGGGATTGAATAGAATTTTAAAGAGTCTAGATATAATAGATCTCTGGAGAAAATTGAATGGGGATAAAAGGAAAATACTTTCTTCTCAACAGTACATGGTACAGACACAAAAATTAACCATGTACCAGGGCATAAAAACCTGGCAGTTCAGTGCAGAAAGGCAGAAATATTAAATGCATCATTCTTAGATCATGATGCAATAAAAATCATATGCAATAAAGGGCCATGGAAAGATAGACTAAAAAATAGTTGGAAAAAAACAATTTAAGCTTAAAGGATGAGTGGGTCAAACAAGAAATTATAGAAACTATTAGTAACTGCATTCAAGAGAATGAAAATAATGAGATAACATACCAAAACTTGTGGGAGGCAGCAAAGGTGGTTCTTTGGGGAACTTTTATATCCCTGAGGGTATACATGAATAAATTAGACAGAAAGGAGGTCAATGAATTGGGCATGCAATTGAAAAAGCTAGAAAAAGTAAGAATTGAAAATTCCCAATTAAATACTGAATTAGAAATAACAAAAACCAAAGGTGAGATTAATAAAATTAAAATTAAGAAAACTATTGAATTAATAAATAAGACTAAGAGCTGGTTTTATGGAAAAAAACAATAAAATTGATAGACATCTAGTCAATGTGATAAAAAAAAGAAGAAAACCAAATTATGAGTATCAAAAATGAAAAGGTTGAATCAACCATCATTGAAGAAGAAATTAAAACAATAATTAGGAATTATTTTGTCAAATTATACACACATAAATTTGACAGTCTTCGTGAAATGGATTAATATTTACAAAAATATAAGTGGCCCAGATTAACTGAAGAGGAAGTAAATAACTTAAATAACTCCGTCTCAGAAAAAGAAATTGAGCAAGGCATCAGCAAACACCATAGAAAAAATGCTCCAGGGCCAGATGGATTTACTAGCAAATACTTTTGTTTTTTAGTGTGTGTGTGTGTGTGTGTGTGTGTGTGTATTAAACATGTGATTTTAAAAATATGAATTCCAGATTCATTCCCTTCCTCCCTTATTACCCACCCTTACCGGGAAGATAAGAAGTTCAGTAAAAATTGTACATGTGTAGCTAATGCAAAACATTAATATAGTAGATATATTGTAAAAGACAGACTATATTTCCCTCCCTCCTATCCCACCTTCCACTTGTTCTATTCTCTACTTTGATCTGATAACTTTTCAAAAGTGGGTGCTTCCAACTTCCCTCCCCCCAGCTTGCCCTTCCTTCCATCATTCCACTCTCCTCCCCTTGTCCCTTACTCTCCTGGAGGGTGAGATCCCTTATTTAGTCTGCATTTCCTTCCCTCCCCAGACAAAATTCAATTAGAATAAGGTTGACCCATTGTCTTATGCCTTCTGATACCTCCCCTCCATTGTAACCATTTTCCCTTGCCTCTTCTATATGAGAGAGTTTGCCCCATTCTGTCTATTCCCGTCTCCTCTCATTATATTCCTCTCTCACTTCTTAATTTCACCTTTGAACTATCATCCTTCCTATTCAATTGGTCCTGTGCCCTCTGTCTATGTATAACTATAAACATTTATACACACGTTCACATATGTATTCATATGCCCATATAACCTCATACACACACACACATATCCCCTTCAACTTTTTTCATACTGAGAAAAGTTTCATCAGTTGCAATTATTGTTTTTCCATGTAGGAATGTTAATAGTTCAATTTTGATAAGTTACTTATAATTTATTTTCCCTGTTTACCCTCTCATGCTTCTCTTGCTTCTTGTATCTGACTGTCAAACTTTGTATTCAACTCTGTTTTTTTATCAAGAATGCTTGAAAGTCCTCTATTTCACTGAATGACCATATTTTCCCCCAAAACATGATAATCAGTTTTGCTGGGTAGGTGATTCTTGATTTTAATCCCAGATCCTTTGACCTCTGGAGTATCACATTCCAAGACCTTCGATCCCTCAGGGTAGAATCTGCCAGATCCTGGGTTATCCTAATTATGTTTCCACAATATTAAAATTGTTTCTTCCAGGCTGCTTGTAATATTCTTTCCTTGATCTGGGAATTCTGGAACTTGGCTATAATATTTCTAGGAGTTTTCTTTTTGGGATCTTTTTAGGAGGTGATCAGTGGATTCTTTCCACCTCTATTTTACCCTCTGGTTCTAAAACTTCAGGGCAGTTTTCCTTGAAGATATCTTGGAGGATGATTTCTAGGTTCTTTCTTTGATCATGGCTTTCAGGTACTGCAATAATTTTTAAATTTTCTCTCCTGGACCTATTTTCCAGGGCAATGGTTTTTCCAGTGTGATATTTCACATTACCTTGTATTCTTTCATTTGTTTGTTTCTGTTTAATGGCATCTTGATTTCTCATAAAGTCATTAGCTTCCATTTGCTCCAATCTAATTCTGAAGGAATGATTCTCCTCATTGATCTTTTGAGATTCTTTTTCCATCTGGCAAATTTGGCTTTTTAAGGCATTCTTCTCCTCATTGCATTTTTAAGCCTCTTTTGCCACTTTTGCCATTTGAGTTAGTCTGTTTTTTAAGGTTTTATTTTCCTCAGTCAGGCTGTTCACTCTCATTTCATAATTTTCTTGCATCGTTCTCATTTCTTTCCCAATTTTTCCTCCACTTCTCTTATGTGCTTCTTAAGGTCCTTTATGGTCTGTAACCAGCTTGTAATTTCCTTTGAAGATTTTGGTGCAGGAGTTCTGACTTCAATGTTTTCCTCCTATTCCATGCTTTGATCCTTTTTATCCCCAAAATAAGAGTCTAATGCTGGGTTCTTCTGTTTGCTTTGTTTCCTTTGCCTGGTCATGTTGGCACTCAAATACTTGACTTTTGGGCTTTTTGCCACAGTACGACTCTGCTACCAGACAGAGGTGCTTCATACCAAATGTTGGGGTTTTCTCAGCTTCCAGAGGTATTAGTTGGGTGCCCTTGATGAAGCCTCCACATGCTCTGGCAAGCTGAACACACACTCCAGGACCTTCACCCTAGACCCCAATCCAGATCCAAGCAGGTTAAAGCAAGAGCAATTACCCCACATACTGTTTGCTCATTTCACCTACATTCTGCAGTCCAGGAGCTAAAGCTGCTATGTGAGGGTGGCTGCACAACAGCAGCTCCTCACCTGCTTCTAGCCCCAAGGGCAAAAGCCAAAGCACTCCCAAATACTGGTCCCAAAGTCCATAGTGCACTGACCTCTCACTTTGTCCTTAGAATCTATGTGTTGATAATTCTGGATCGCCATAGCTGCTGGTGATCTGTAGTCCCTCTTGCTGGCAGCTTGTCAGGCCTTCCCTGGAGATAAAACCTCTCTGCAGAGCTGGGATCAGCCCCCAGAGCGCTGAGCTGCCTGATTCCTGCCAGGCTACCTAGCTGTCCTCAGCAGGAGGTTAGCTTTTCTGTGTCATTTTATGGGTTCTGTAGCACCAAAGTTTGTTCAGAGTCCCCTTTTAAATGAATTGGGGAAGATGTAAACCAGAGTCACGCAGAGGACCTGCTTCTACTCCACCATCTACACTCTTACTAGCGAATTGTATCAAATATTTAAAGAAAAATTGATTCCAATAGTCTACAAACTATTTGAGAAAATTAGTGAAGAGGGAGGCCTACCAAATTCCTTTTATGACACAAACATGGTACTGATGCCTAAATCTGGAAGAGATAAAATGGAAAAAGAAAATTATAGACCTCGTGAATATAGATGCCAAAATTTTAAATAAAATATTAGCAAAAAGACTACAGCACCTTTTCACAAGAACAATATACTTTGATGAGGTAGAATTTATTCCAGGAATGCAAGGATGGTTTAATATTAGGAAAACCATGAGTATAATTGATCATATTAACAATTAAACTAGCAGAAACCATGTGATTATCTCAATAGATGCAGAAAAGCCTTTTGACAAAGTACAACATCAATTTCTATTAAAAACTCTAGAAAGTTTAGTAATCAATGGAGCTTTCCTTAAAATAATAAGTAGCATCTATTTAAAGCCATCAGCAAGTATTATATGTAATGGGGGTAAGCTAAAAGCATTTCCAATAAGATCAGGGGTGAACAAGGGTGTGCACGATCAACCCTCTTATTCAATCTGGTACTAGGAATGTTAGCAGTAGCAATTAGAGAAGAAAAAGAAATCAAAGGAATCAAATCAGGCAAAGAAGAGACCAAGTTATCACTCTTTGCAGATGATATGAAGATATACTTAGAGTATTAAGTAAAAAAAAAACTGTTTGAGACAATAAATAAATTTGGCAAAGTAGCAGGATATAAAATAAATCGACATAAAAGCACACCATTCTGGTATATTTCTAATAAAATCGAAAAACAAGAGATATAAAGAGAAATCCCATTTAAAGCCACTCTAGACATTATACAATATTTGGGAATCTACCTCCCAAAACAAACTCAGACCTATATGAACACAACTACAAAACATTTTTTACACAATTAAAGTCAGATCTAACTAAGTGGAAAAACATCAATTGCTCATGGATGGGTTGAGCTAATATAATAAAAGGACAATTTTATTCAAATTAAATTATGTATTTAGTGCCATACTATTCAATTTACCAAAAAATTACTTTATGGACCTAGAAAAAATAGTAACAAAATTCATTTGGAAGAACAAAACGTCCAGAATATCAAGGGTAATAATGAAAAGAAATGCTAGGGAAGTTAGCCTAGCTATACCAGATTTTAATCTGTATGATAAAGCAGCAGTCATCAAAACTACTTGGTACTGGTTTAGGAAGAGTGCAGTGGATAAATGGAATAGATTGACTACATGAGACTCAGCAGGCAATGACTATAATACTCTACTCTTTGATAAACCCAAAGACCCCAGTTGTTTTTTTTTAAAGAACACACTATTTGACAAAATCTACTGGGAAAACTGGAATACAGTATGGCAGACACTGGGCATAGACCATTATCTAACACCATATACCAAAATTAAGTCTAAATGGGTCCATGATATAGGAATAAAGGATGATACTGTAAGCAATCTGGGAAAGCAAGGAATAGTTTACCTGTCAGTTTTATGGAGAGGGGAAGATTTCATGACCAAACAAGAATTAAGGAACATTATAAAATGCAAAATGGATAACTTTGATTGCATGAAACTGAAAAGCTTCTGTACAAACAAAGCCAATGTAACCAAGACTAAGAGGGAAGTGGGAAATTGGGAAAGAATTTTACAATCATTGTCTCTGATAAAGGCCTCATTTCTAAAATATACATAGAATTGAGTCAAATCTATAAGAATACAAGTCATTGCTCAATTGATAAATGGTCAAAGGATATGAACAGACAGTTCTCAGAGAAAGAAATTAAAGATATCTCTAAGCATATGAAAAAATTCTCTAAGTCATTATTGATTAGAGAAATGCAAATCAAAACAACTCTTAAGTAATACATCTCACCATTCAGATTGGCTAAGATGACAAAATAGGAAAATGATAAATGCTGGAGAGGATGTGGAAAAAGTGGAACACTAATAGATTGCTGGTGGAGTTGTGAATTGATCCAACCATTCTGGAGGGCAATCAGGAAATATGCCCAAAGGGCTATCAGTAATTTTATATTCTTTCACCCAGCAATACCACTTCTAGGGCTGTATCCTAAAGAGATCACAGAAGTGGAGGATGACTCATATGTACATTAATATTTAAAGCAGCTCTTTTTTGTGGTGGCAAAGAATTGGAAATTAAGAGGATGCCCGTCAATTGGGGAATGGCTAAACAAGTTATGGTATATGAATATAATGGAATACTATTGTGCCATAAGAAATGAAGAGCAGATGGACTTCATATCAACCTGGAGGGGCTTATGGTAATGCCAAGCAAAGGCAACTTCCCAAAGTTCAAAATACCAGCATAGCTGCTCTCAATTTTATTCAGTGACAAATTAAGTACAGAGAAAATCAAAATATAGCATAATTCAAGATACAGCATTCACCAAGTGCAATTCAATGATTCCCAAGTACTACTCCACCCCTTCCTGCTACATAGAAAGTCCAATGGGGCATGGAAGATCTTTAAATCCCATAACTCTTACATTCAGTCCCAAGATCTTTCATGTCCCTTACTTGGCAAAAATACATTAGGTGTCAACAGAATTTTACAACAATATAACAATGATAGCACACAATAAACACAGAAAACAATATTTCAGGGTGGGGCTTGAGCACAAGCTCCCCATCATTCTCCCCCCGAACAAATGGGGTGCCAAAATCTTGGAGTAAGGGGCAAAGGTCTCTTCTTCCATGGCTACTTTCTGCTGAAATTGGACTTAGAGCTGTCCCTGTCCCAAGGGGTCCCATTTGAGAGCTCAGTTCTTAATGTGCTTGATGCCAAGTCCAGGGGTGACATAGCACAGTTACATCCAGCTTAAGTTATCAGGCATCTGCAGATGGAGGGTACCAAGCCTGTGGAAACAAATCTAGCAAGCAAGGTGAACAGACAAAAAGCCAAGAAGAAGCAAAGAGACAATAACCAGACTATTGTAGCCTCACTCACGGTAGAATATGTGAGTTAAGGGTACAATTTTGTAATAATATTCTCTGGAATAAACAATAGTTACAGTGTTATCCCTCCTATGTGCTATAATCTCTATAGCCTTTGGAACATCATCTGGCTTCCATTTTACCCATACTTAAGCTCCTGATTTTATTCTATCAGTAGAACCAAATCCTTCAGTTCCTCTGACAGTTATTTTGGAAGGAGGGTCAGTTTTTACAAGTGGTATTGTTTTGTAAGGAACGATAATCACTTGAACTATCCAATCATTTTTATGAATCTGTATGGGCCCTTCACCTAAATTATGGAATGTCACAACAATTTCTCATGGATAATTAGTATCTATTACTCCAGCCAATACATGTATTCCTTGAGCTGCTAATCCTGATTGCCAGTGTCCTTATTAAATCATTCTCTGTGTGAAGAACAGTCCTGGGACCCCTGAAAACATTAGCAAACCCTCTTCCAGGATTTCTGTAAACATACAACAAGAAAATCCTTCTTCAGGGCTTCTGAACTGAACAGCAAGGTTCCAGGACCTCTGAAACAACAGCATTGGCATTCAACTGTGGGTGCAATTCACTCTGTCTTGCAGAACGGTCTCAGGACCCCTGACCCCTGAAAGAGCAGCAAGGTTCCAGGACCTCTGCAACAACAGGATTGTCCTTCACCAGTGGACAAATATGGCAAAAACAACATCAAAACAGACAGACCTTACCAGCATAACAACCATGTCTCCTCAGTTCTTGGCAGCTTTCAAAAGTCCTGGGCAGTTCGAACCGGCCCTCAGCAATCCTCTCTTTCTCTCTGCTCCTTCCAAAAAATTCTGCCTTTCTCTTTCCTGGTGCCTCTCTAAATTCATGTCACCAGCTCTACCCAGTTCAGCCCTCTCTTTTCACATCAACAAGTCCATCCCACAAGTTGGATTCACAAGCTCTGGGTTTTAACACTCAACCAAACCAATACATGGGATCTTTAAATTCCATTACTATTACACTTACGTGAACTGAAACTGAGTGAGAAGAGCAGAGCCAGAAAAAAAAATTGTACACCATTACAGATACAACATGTCTGTGATGACCAACTTTGATAGACTGGACTATTCTCAGAAATGCAGGGCTACAAGTCAATTTCAAAAGACTCATGATGGAGAAAGATGTCTACATTCAGAGAAAGAAGCAGAAAGAACAGTTTGAATGCAGATTGAAGCAAATAACCTGCTCTATTTCTCTTTCTTGTTTTGTTTGCTTTCCTCTTTCCTATTGTTCATTCCATCCATTACAATCCTTCTTTTCAACCTGACCAATGTCTAATGTATAAGTATCTGCAGATCCTATACCTGATTTTATGCAACCATGGCTGGGGCAGGGGGGGGGGTGGAGCAGAAGGGGAGTGAGGAGGAAAAAAATTGAAACTCAAGGAACTGGGGAACTGAATCTTATAAATTCAAAGTAAACCAAGAAATTAATAAAGAAAAAAATGAAAAAAGGATTTTGAGATACAAATTTTCTCCCCATTTTTCCCCTACCCACCACCCCAAAACAATGATCCCAATGAATATCACCTCTCCCTATCTGCTCTCTCCAATATTTCCCCCATAACCCCTCCAAATTTCAAGTCAGGTACTGTGGATATCTATGCCCCAGTGCCTGTATATCTTATTTCTAAGTTACATGTAAAAGAACAACAACAAATATATATATATATGTACGTAAAATTTTTTTAAACATGTGATTGTAAAACTTGAAATTCCAGATTCTTTCCCTTCCTCCCTCATCAACCACACTTACTGGGAAGATAATCAATTCAATATAGTTTGTACATGGGTAGCTATGCAAAACATTTCCAGAGTGGATATATTGTAAAAGATTGACTATATTTCCCTCCATCCTATTCCTTCCCCCACTTGCTCTATTCTCTACTTTGATCCTGTCCCTTTTCAAAGGTTGAAATTTCCACCTTCCCTCCACCCCAGCCTACCCTCACCTTCATCATCCCCTCTCTCATCCCTTTCTCCCTACTCTCCTGTACAGTGAAATACCCTATTTAGTGTGTATGTGATTCCCTCCCTAAGCCAAACTCAATGAGGATAAGTTTGACTCATTCCCTTTTGTCTTCCTGTCCTTCCCTTCCATGGTAACAGTTTTCCTTGCCTCTTCTTTATGAGATAGTTTACCCCATTCTGTCTCTCCCCATCTCCTCCCATTATATTCCTCTCTCACCACTTAATTTCACCTTATAAGTATTATCCCTTCCTGTTCAATTGGTCCTATGGCCTCTGTCTATGTATACCTGTACATATATGTACACACCCTCACATATGTATTCATATGCCCATATACCCTCCTGTATAGACAGACATAAACACACACACACACACACACACTCCCACATTTCTATTCCCTTCAACTATTCTCATTCTGAGTAAAGTTTCATAAGTTACAATTATTGTTTTTCCATGTAGGAATATAAATAGTGCAACTTTGATTAGTTTTATTTTCCCTGTTTACCTTCTCATGTTTCTCTTGTGTCTTGTATCTGAATGTCAAATTTTCTACTCAACACTAGTTTTTTCATCAAGAATGCTTCAAAGTGCTCTATTTCATTGAATGAGCATATTTTCCCTGAAACATGATACTCAGTTTTGGTGGGTAGGTGATTCTTTATTTTAATCCCAGCTTCTTTGACCTCTGGAATATCATCTTCCAAGCCCTTTGATCCCTCAGTGTAGAAACTGCCACATCTTGTGTTATGCTGATTGTATTTCCACAATATTCAAATTGTTTCTTCCTGGCTGATTGTAATATTTTCTCCCTGATCTGGGAGCTCCAGAAGCTGGCTATAATATTCCTAGGAATTTTCTTTTTGGTATCTTTTTCAGGAGATGATTTGTAAATTCTTTCAACCTGTATTTTGCCCTCTGGTTCTAAAACATCAGTGCAATTTTCCTTGAGAATTTCTTGAAGGATAATTTATAGGTTCTTTTTTTATGATGGCTTTCAGGTATTCCAAAAATTTTAAAATTATTTCTCTTGGATCTATTTTCCATGTCAATGGTTTCGCCAATGAGATATTTCATATTGCTTTCTATTTTTTTTTCATTTGTTTGGATCTGTTTAATAGTATCTTGATTTCTCATAGTCACTAGTTTCCATTTGCTCCAATCTAATTCTGACAGAATGATTCTCCTCAGTGAGCTTTTGAGACTCTTTTTCCATCTGTCAAATTTGGCTTTTTACAACATTCTTCTCCTCATTGCCTTTTTGAGCCTATATTGCCATTTGAGTTAGTCTATTTATAAATTGTTATTTTCTTCAGTCAGGTTATTGATTCTCATTTCATAATTTTCTTGGGTCATTCTCATTTCTCTTCTCAAGTTTTTCTCCACTTCTCTTATTTGACTTTCAAAATCCTTTTTAAGCTCCTCTATTGCCTGTAACCAATTCATATTTTTCTTAGAAAATTTTGGTGCCAGAGTTCTGACTTCACTGTCTTCCTCCTGTTCCTTACTTTGTTCCTTTTTTTCATAAAATAGAAGTTTAATTTCAGATTGCTCTGTTTTCTTTGCTTCCTTTACTTGCTCATGTTGTCATTCAATTACTTGACTTTTGAGCTTTTTGCCACAGTAGGAATCTGCTACCAGAGAGGGGAGCTTTGTCCTGATTGCTGGGGTTTTTACAGCTGCTGGAGCTTTTATTTGGTTGCCCTCTCTGAGGCCTCCACACACTCTTGCAAACTGGTCATGCACCCGAGGACCTCTACCCTAGACAATGATCCAGGTCCAAGCAGGTTAAAGCAAGAGTGCAACCCCTCGGACTGGTCACTTGGTACCTCTACAATCTGCAGGTCAGGAGCTCTGAAGCAGCAATATGGTGGCAGCTGCATGTCTGCCACTTCTCCTTCGAGGGGGGCAAAGTCCGGACTGCCCTCCCAAAATTCTGGTTCCCAAAGTCCACACTGCACTGACCTTTTTTTAATTAAAAAAAAATTTTTTAAGCAATCAGGGTTAAGTAACTTGCTCAAGGTTACAAAGCCAGTTATTTCTGGGTGTGGTGCTAAGTATCTGAGCCTGGATTCAATCCCCAGGTCATCCCGAAATGGAGGCCAGAGCTCTTACTCACTGAGCCACCTGGCAACCCCTAAACAATTGGGGTTAAGAAACTTGCTCAAGGTTACACGGCCAGGTGTTTCTGGATGGGTGGTAAGTGTCTAAGCCCGGGATTTGATCCCCAGGTCATCTCAACACTGGAGCCCGTGCTCTTGCTAGCTGTGCTACTTGGCCACCCCTGCACTGACCTTTCAATTTGTCCTTATCATCTATTGGTTGATAATTCTGGAAACCACAGCTGCTTGTGATCTGAAGTCCTTCCAGCTTAGCCTGATATTGGCCACCCTGAGGCTCAAACCTCCATTTCACTTGGGGTTGGGGTCGACTACCGGAGTGCTGTGCTGGCCCCTTCCTGCTGGCCTGCCAGGCTGTATCCAGCAGGAAGTTAGGTTCTCTCTGTCATGTGTTGGGTTCTGTAGCTCCAAAGTTTGTTTAGAGTCATTTTTTACATGAATTGGAGGAGTAGCAAGCTGCAGCCCTCTGGAAATCCTGTTTCTACTCTGCCATCTTGACTCTGCCCCAAGGATTCTATACTTAATATGGAATGGCAGCATACAGTACTTTTGAGAAAGATTTCTTTTGAAATAATTAAATTTTTAAAGTTATAACTTTAGTGAGCTAGAATTCTTTGCTTCCCAAAATCAACTGTCTTCCTGAGAGTTTGGCATTGTTGGGAGTTATTGGTATAACTTATTTTAAGTTAATAAAGCCATATTCTGCACAAATTTATAGGAAAATATGCAGGAGTGAGGTTAAGATATCAATATATTTTAGTCTACTGATATTTGAAAGGAAAAACTTATGAGCTTAGTAAATTTGTGAGATTAGTTAGGTTGTTGAGGCACAGGTAATTACTAATACCTTATAAATAGTGGTAGATTATTAGAAGAGATGGAATTTTGGAAATGATATGAATGGTGGGAGAAAAAGAGAATAGAAAGCAGCTCATAGGAAGGGCATTTAAGGGATACACAAACATCCACAATTTTACTCATAAGAAAATTAAAGAATATGTCTGTTTAAAAGATATGTTGGGTCCAGTTGAAATGAAATACGCACACACATATACACATACATAGGGAGGATGCAGCCTCTTTGACAGATAAAAGCAGGTTTGGGAGTGAGGTGAAGGTTGGCTGGAGCTGTTTATAAGGAGAGCAATTACATGTAGATGCCAGCAATTAATCAGTAAATATAAAGCAACCAAGGGAAGAGGAAATTGTTCCCTTCTGCTTAGAAAGAGGACCATAAGCAAAATTCATGGCTATAATCTCTCTCTCTCTCTCTATCTCTCTCTCTCTCTCTCTCTCTCTCTCTCTGTCTGTCTGTCTGTCTGTCTCTCGCTCTGTCTCTCTCTGTCTCTCTCTCGGTTTCTGCCAAGCTACTTGCAGCAGAAAGCCAGTTTTTTGTTTGTTTTGTTTTGTTTTCCCTCCTGCAAAGATATAAAAAGAGACTTACTATTTAGATGGCAAAAAGAAGCACTAGCTAACAGCCTTAGAAAACCCATGTCAATCAAGTATTTGTTAAAGCCTGCAGAAAAAGACAGTTTTTAGATGGTATTATCACTGAAAAAAATTGCAAATTATTCTGAATTCATAGACAAATTATGAATAAATCAAAAGAGATGTAAGATCAGTTTTCCTACTCAAGCCCAGGTATTGAATCAGGGTCAGTTGTACTGAGAAAGGTACCAAACCATACCTCTATTTCTTTAGTTATTCTTTTTCTAGCTATTTATTTTTGAGAGTGATTTTGATTAGTCTGCTGTGTCTCTAGAGCAATACATGTTAGTAACAGTCATGATTTGTGATTTCATAAAGGAATTATACATTTATGCAAAAGGCATAACTAAAAGGAAATTGATATCCTAGAAATTACTTTAAAATTAGAGGCCCCAAACTTGGGCTGTAGGACTAGTTTTTTCAACATTATCTGAAGAATCAAATGATCACTAAGATTCCTTCTAATGAAAAATTCTTTGAATCTACAAGTTGAGTTAGTTGCCCTTATTTTTATGTTGTTTATCCTGCCTAAAAGAAATCTTTCTACATAATTTAGACATCACAGTTGTAACCTTACTTTCAGTAATTAATGTTGGGATGAGCAACATAGCTGGAGTGAGGCAGAAAACATCAACTTGAGTAACTTCTGCCACACAGGCCAGGGAAGAAAAAACTGCTGGCATACAACTTTTAATATCTTACATCTTTTGTAACTTTTATAATGCAGGGGAGTGTCAGAGTGAATGCCAAGTAAGTTTTCAGTAAGTCTAATGCAGCTTTCTTGTGATGGCCTGGGTTTCCTTCTTATATCTCTGTATTTCTTCCCTGTATCCCTAATTTCTGATTACCTTGGTCAGTTTCTGAAGAGTTCAAGTTGTCTGAATGTGTTCTTGGTGTCATTTATTTTGGTGGTGGTGGTGGTTGGGTGGTAGTAAGAATATAGGGCAAAGTTCCATGTCTCCCTGGTCTTTGGAATTATCAAAGAAGGGATATGAGTAATCCTGAGACATCCTGCACATATAGCCTAGGAAATATGTATCTAATCTTATAAGTATGAAACCATGTCTCATTCTTCTCCATATTATAGGGCAGATCTTCTTTACAATGCTATAGAAACCTCTTAATTCTGTATGTTCATTTGAGCCCTGGAAATTACAATTTTGATTATATTTCTGCCCTGGTGGTCTTCCCTCTGATTTGAAGGCTCATCCTAGAACTTCGACTTAAAAAAGACATTTGGGTCAGCCATGTCTCATTTTTCTCTAGGCTACATACAAACCTTTCTCTAAATCCTCTCTATTAACTTCCCCTCCTCTTTTTAACTTACTTTTATGTGCTATCTTGACAATTAGAATATAAAGTGTTTCAGGGCAGTGAATTAAACTTCTATTGGTGTAGTAAGTGCATTTTACTTTTCTAAATTCAATTTTAGTTTCTTTTCAGTTCCAGATGGTCTCCTTGTCTCTGTCCCTACATCAACCCACTGAAAGAGCTAGAATTACAAAATCTATTTATAAATATGAAGTCATGCAAAAAAAATTCTGCATTAGCCATATTCAGAGGTTGGGGTAGGGAAGGACAAGAGAAAAGAAGAATATATATATATATGCTTCAACCTATACTTTTAGTTCATCAGTTCTCTCTCTGATGGTGGATAGCATTTTTCATCATGAGTTCCTTGAAATTGTGGTAGATCATTATGCTGATTAGAGTTACTTAATCTTTCATAGTTCATCTTCTTTATAATATTACTCTTCCTATTCTAGCAATTCCCTTGGTTCTGCAGATTTCACTTTGTATCATTTCATTTAAGTCTTAGTTTTGTCTTTGTTCTTTTGAAACACCTTCATCATTTTCTATAGCATAATAGTATCCTATCATTCACATAACAAAATTTGTTTAGCTATTTTCCAATTGATGGGCATCCCCTCTATTTCCAATTCTTTGCCACCACAAAAACAGCTGCTATAAATATATTTGTACATGTGGGTCCACTGCTTCCCAGAATATTTAAAGTAACTCACAGTTCTATCAACAATGAATTATTTTGCCAATTTTCCTATTCCCCTCTCGCATTTTCATTTTTCCTTTTCTTTCATGTTAACTGTTATGATGAGTCTAAGGTGGTACATCAGAGTTGTTTTAAGTTTAATTGCTCTAATTATTAGTAATTTAGAGAAATTTGGTTTCTTCCCCCCAAAAAAGGCCTGTTCATATCCCTTGACCTTTTACCAATTGGACAATAGCTTTTATTCTTGCAAATTTGAGTCCAGTACTTATATAATTGAGAAATCAGTCCTTTATCTGGGAAACTTATGAAAAAGATTTCCCCCAATTTCCTGCTTTTCTTCTAATTTAGGTGTATTGATTCTGCCTTGGGGAAAAAAACATTTTAATTTAATGTAATCCACATTATCCACTTTATCTTCCATGAAACTTGCTCTCTCTTGATTGGTCATGAAATCTTCTATCCACAGATCTGACGGGAAATTTCTTTAATTTTCCACTAATTTGTTTATGATATAAGACTCTATGTGTAATTCATGTACTGATTTTGAGCTGATCTTTGAATAAGGTGTGAGATGTTGCTCTATACTCAGTTTATGACAAATTAATTTCCAGTTTTACCAGCCTTTTTTGTCAAATACTGAGTCCTTGACCAAATAGCTGTGATCTTTGTGTTTACCAAACAAGTTTACCATATTCATTAGCCTCTGTATATCATGTAACTTTTCATTGATCCACCACTCTATTTCTTGTACAATAGTTAATTATTTTGATAATTACAGCTTTATAATAGAGTTAAGATTTGCTAATATAAGATCCTTTTATCCCCATTAAAAATGGATTTTGTTCAGTCATAATTTTTTTCCATCAGATAAACTTTTTTCTTTTATTTTTTATATTTTTTTCATTTTTCAAATGCTTTATTAACTTCTAATTTATATCATTCATTTCCACCAGATTTAGAGTTAAAAATATTCTCCCCGTTTTCCCCCTACCAATCTGCCCCAAAATAGCAGATCAACAGGATATCTACTCCTCCAATCTGCTCTTTCCCATATTTTCTCCCATACCACTTTTGAATTTTCCAGTAGGGCATGGAGGATCTCTATACCCCAGAGCCTATATACCTTATTTCCCAATTACATGTAAAATAGTATTAATAATAGTATATATATATATATATATATATATATATATATACATATATATTTAAACATTTGATTTTAAAACTATGAATTCCAGATTCATTCCCTTCCTCCCTTGTCACGCACCCTTAATAGGAAGATAAGCAGTTCAGTATATGATGTACATGTGTAGCTAATGCAAAACATTAACATAGTAGATATATGTAAAATAATGACTATATTTCCCTCCCTCCTATCACACCTCCCAATTGTTCGATTCTCTACTTTGATCCTGTACCTTTTAAAAAGTGGGTGCTTACAACTTCCCTCCCTGCAGCCTGCCCTCCCTTCCATCATCCCCCCTCTCATTCCCTTCCCCCTCTTCTCCTGTAAGGTGAGATACCCTATTTAGTGTGTATTTCATTCCCTCCCCAAGCCAAATTCAATGAAAATAAGGTTGACCCATTCCCTTTTGTCTTCCTATTATTTTCCCCTCCATTGTAACCATTTTCCCTTGCCTCTTCTATATGAGATAGTTTACCCAATTCTGTCTCTCCCCATCTCCTTTCATTATATTCCTCTTTCACCTCTTAATTTCACCTTTTAAGTATCATCCCTTCCTATTAAATTGGTCCTGTGCCTTCTGTCTATGTATATCTGTAAAAACATATACACACATACACATATGTATTCATATGCCCATATACCCTCATATATAGACATATACATATACATATATATAATATATATACACACACATATATATATATATATATATATGTACGTACATATATTCCCTTCAACTATTTTCATGCTGAGAAAAGTTTCATCAGTTACAATTATTATTTTTCCATGTAGGAATGTTAATAGCTCAATTTTGATCAGTGGCTTATGATTTCTTTTTCCTGTTTACCTTCTCATGCTCCTCTTGCTTCTTTTATCTGAATGTCAAATTTTCTATTCAACTCTGGTTTTTTCAATGAGAATGCTTGAAAATCCTCTATTCCACTGAATGACCATATTTTCCCCTGAAACATGATACTCAGTTTTGCTGGGTAGGTAATTCTTATTTTAATCCCAGCTCCTTCGACCTCCAGAACATCACATGCCAAGCCTTTCAATCTCTCAGAGTAGAAGCTGCCAGATCCTGGGTTATCCTGATTTCATTTCCACAATATTCAAATTGTTTCTTCCTGGCTGCTTGTAATATACTCTCCTTTATCTGGGAATTCTGGAACTTGGCTATAATATTCCTAGGAGTTTTCTTTTTGGGATCTTTTTCAGGAGGTGAATTTTACCCTTTGATTCTAAAACATCAGGACAGTTTTCTTTGAGAATTTCTTGGAGGATGATTTCTAGGTTCTTATTTTGATCATGGCTTTCAGGTAGTGCAATGATTTTTTAAATTATCTCTCATGGATTTATTTTCCAGGTCAGTGGTTTTTTTCCATGAGATATTTCAAATTGTCTTCTATTCTTTCATTTGTTTGGATCTGTTTAACAGCATCTTTATTTCTCATAACGTCATTAGCTTCCATTTGCTCCAATCTAATTCTGAAGCAATGATTCTCTTCAGTGAGCTTTTGAGATTCTTTTTCTATCTGGCAAATTTGGCTTTTTAAGGCATTTTCTCCTCATTGCCTTTTTGAGCCTCTTTTGCCATTTGAGTTAGTCTATTTTTTTAAGGTGTTTTTTTCCTCGGTCATGCTGTTGACTCTCATTTCGTAATTTCCTTGCATCATTCTCATTTTTCCTCCACTGCTCTTATCTGCTTCTTAAGGTCCTCTGTGGCCTGTCACCAGCTTGTATTTTCCTTTGGAGCTTTTGGTGCAGAAGTTATGACTTCACTGTCTTCCTCCTTTTCCATGCTTTGATCCTTTTTGTACGCAAAAGAGGAGTCTAATGTTGGAATGTTCTGTTTGCCTTGTTTCCTTGGCCTGGTTATGTTGCCACTCAATTACTTGACTTTTGTTTTTTTTGCCACAGCAGGATTCTGCTACCAGACAGGAGCACTTCCTACCAAACGGTGAGGTTTTCTCAGCTTCTGGAGGTATTAGTTTGGTGCCCTTGATGAAGCCTCCACACACTCTGGCAAGCTGGACACACACTCCAGGACCTCCACCCTAGACCACAATCCATATCCAAGCAGGTTAAAGCAAGAGCAATTACCCCTCAGACTGGTCACTTGGTCCCCCTACACTCTGCAGGCCAGGGGCTAAAGCTGCCACATGGAGGGGGCCGCAGGGTTACTGCTCAGCCACTTCTCGCCCTGGGGGCAAAAGCAGATGCACTCTCTAATGGGAATGCAAATTTGGAAGATCTTCCCTGCCCCTAGGCTAAAGTGCACCTGAAGCCTGGGGAGAGAGGCTTGTTTTTCAGTAGATACTTTTTGATTGGCCAGTGGGTCAATAAGGTTGTTACATTCTCTGAGCCAGGAAAAGGCTATATAAGCCCTGATGTGAGGCTTTGTTTTGGGGGCTCACTTTGAGAAGTGTTCTGTGATTTAATCTGTATTCTGGGAAGCCGTTGTCCAGGGTCCCCCCCGGCTTTGAAAAACCCAGATGTGGAAACCCAGATGTTGACTGAGTATGGATATAATGGTTGGACAGTTTGGAAATCTGTCTACTTTATCTGTTTCTGTCTTGATAATTCTGCCTGTATACTTTGAAGTTTGGAGTGCTGACCTTTTCTCTTGAACAAGGTAAAGGATATATGTCTGACCGATTAAAGTAAGCTTGTTAACCCATTTTGAGTTGCTTTCCTTTAACAAAGCAGATCCAAGAACCTGAATTAGCAGCAAACCCTGAGGACACTTGGTGTGCTTGCTGCTACAAAATGGCGTCACGAACAGGATCTGCAGAGTAAAAGGAAAGTATGGGGACTGGGATAATTGTTTGTTTCCCAGTTGTGGTAGCTGTGATTCTGTGGAGCCGTGGAGCAGCAGAGGAGAATGGCCTGCATGCAGACTTCGCTGAGCTGAGAGTGGGAATGGTGAGCTGCCTGCATTGGGACCTGGGCAGAAGCCAGGAGCAGCTGCCACCTGCAGAAGGAGAAGGAGCCCAGGAGTTCGGAATTCAGCCACAGGAAAAGATAAGAACTGAGCAGCAAAGCAGGGGCACTGAGTGTGTTTCCTGGCTGCATCCCACAGTTTGGGACCCAGGGGGAGGATGGACTTGTGACTATGGTGGGTGGGATGAAGTGCCTTGGATCCCCAGGGACCCCACCTTGGTGGTTTTGTTGCCCAGCCCCCTGTCTGTGCTTGGAAGCAGGGGCTGGAGCTGTGTGAAGGGAAGGACATCCCCCTCCCCCTAAGAGAACTTTATTTGAACTCTTGTTTTGAACTGAAGTGATAATGCTATGTACTTTGTGTTTGTTTAAGGCCCAGTGGCCACTTTGGTAACTTTAGTTCTGTACCTTGAAAATGTGACCTAAGAGATGTTTAGTGCTAATTTAAAAGTAAATTGTCTATGCTATGGGCATGAAAGATCTTGGGGCTGAATGTAATGGGAATGCAAATTTGGAAGATCTTCCCTGCCCCTAGGCTAAAGTGCACCTGAAGCCTGGGGGGGGGGGGGGCTTGTTTTTCAGTAGATACTTTTTGATTGGCCAGTGGGTCAATAAGGTTGTTACATTCTCTGAGCCAGGAGAAGGCTATATAAGCCCTGATGTGAGGCTTTGTTTTGGGGGCTCACTTTGTTTTGGGGGCTCACTTTGAGACGTGTTCTGTGATTTGATCTGTATTCTGGGAAGTCGTTGTCCAGGCCCCCCCCCACCCGCTTTGAAAAACCCAGATGTAGAAACCCAGATGTTGACTGGGTATGGATGTAATGGTTGGACAGCTTGGAAATCTGTCTACTTGATCTGTTTCTGTCTTGATAATTCTGCCTGTATACTTTGAAGTTTGGGGTGCTGACCTTTTCTCTTGAACAAGGTAAAGGATATATGTCTGACTGATTAAAGTAAGCTTGTTAACCCATTTTGAGTTCCTTTCCTTTAACAAAGCAGATGCAAGAACCTGAATTAGCAGCAAACCCTGAGGATGCTTGGGGTGCTTGCTGCTACACACTCCCAGCTACTGGTCCCAAAGTCCTCCCTGCATTCACCTCTCAATTTGTCCTTTGTATCTATGTGTTGATAATTCTGGAGAAGGCCATAGCTTCTGGTGATCTGGAGTCCCTCTGGCCAATGGCTGATCAGGCCTGCCCTGGGGCTAAAACCTCAGTCTCAAGCGGGCCTGGGTTAGGCTCCCAGAGCTCTGTGCTGGCCGATTCTTGCTGGCCTGCTTGGCTGTTCCCAGCAGGAGGTTAGCTTCTCTGTGTCATTTTGTGGGTTCTGCAGCTCCAAAGTTTGTTCAGGGTCCCCTTTTACATGAATTGGCCATCAGATCAACTTTTGTTACTATGTTTTGATTCTAATAAAATAATTCTTTGGTACTTTAATGGGTGTGGCACTAAATAAATAAATCAAACAAGGAAGTATAATTTTTATTATATTACCTTCCCCTATATATGAACAGCTGATATTTCTCCAATTATTAATTCTATCTTTGGGTGAAATGTTATGTTATTGTGTTCATATATTTCCTTTGTGTATCTTGGAGGGTAAAATCCCAATACTGTCTATAGTTATTGTAAATGGAATTTCTTCCACCATATCTTCCTGCTAGGTTTTGGTGGCAATATATAGAAAAAAACATGATTTTTGTAGGTTTATTTTTTTCCCTACAACATTGCTGAAATTGTTGTTCCAACTAGTTATTTTTCGTTGACTCCCTGTGGTTATCTAAGTAAATCATCATATCAACTGCAAAAAAGTAAATTTTTCTTTCTTCATTGCCTAGGGTTAGTTCTTTAACTTATTTTCTTTTGTATTATTGCTATATCTACCATTTCTATTCTAACACTGAATAAAAATAATGATATTGTATATCCTTGCTTCACCCTGATCTTTCGGGAATGTTTCTTGTTTATGCTAATTGCAGATAATACTTGCTTTTAGTTTTCAATATATAATAATTATCTTTTAAAGAAAAGTCCCATTTATTCCTATGCTTTCAAGTGTGCTTTGTGTGTTTGCTATATTTTGCTGAAGCTTTTTCTTGATCTATTGAAATAATTATATATTTTTGCCATTATTGTTATTATTAATGATTCTTAGTGTTTCTTAAAATTCTGAGCAGTTGACTGTGAAGAGTATAACTTTATTTAATCACTTATGATACCTCTTGAGCCTTGTGTTTAAATTTTCTATTGAGCTCTGTTTCTTTTCATCAGGAATATTCAAAGTCCTCTATTACATTATATATCTGTTTTTCCTCCTTTTTTGGCTATCTTCACTTTTTTTGGTAGGTTATTCTTGGTTGTAATACTATTTCTTTATTTTTCCAGAATATCATATCATTAGACTTGTGCTCCTTTACATTGGTAGATGCTAAATCTTATCCGATCCTTGCTGTGACTGTAGCATTTAAATTATTTTTTCCCTAGCTTATTGATTTTTCTCCTTGACATGGGAGTTCTAGATTTGTCTATTATATTCCTCAGATTTTTCATTTTGTGATTTCCTTCATGAACTGACAGGTAGATACTTTCAATTTCTCATTTGCCCTCTAGTTCCAAGATATTTGGGAAGTTTTCCTTTATAATTTCTGGAAACTTGATGACTATATGCCCAAAGGACTATAAGTGGGTGCATATCCTTTCATTCAGCAATAAATACCTGTACTAGGTCTCTATCCCCAACAGTCATAAGAAAGAGAAAAGGACCCATATATACAAAACTATTTATAGCAGCTCTTTTTGTGGTGGCAAAGAATTGGAAGTTGAGGAGGATGCCCATCAATTTAAGAATGGTTGAACAAACTGTGGCATATGAATGTAATGAAATACTATTGTGTTCTAAGAAATAATGAGCAAGCAGGTTTCAGAAAAACCTGGAAAGATTTACACAAACTGATGTTGAGTGAAGTGAGCAGAATGAGAACATTGTACACAGGAAAAGCAACATTATATTATGATCAACTTTGATAGACTTGGCTTTTCTCAGCAATACAATGACAAATTGTATACAGAGACAATTCCAAATGACTCATGATGTTAAATGCTATCCACATCTAAAGAAAGAATTATGTAGTCTGAATACACATTGAGGCATGGTCATTTCACATGTTTAAATTTTTTTCTTAATTTTTTTCTTTCTCATATTTTTCCCTTTTGTTCTGATTCTTCTTTCACAACATGGCTAGTCTGGAAATTTGCTTAATATGATTGTACAAAAAAAACCTATATAAGATTACTTGTCTTAGGGAGGGTAGAAGGAAAAAGAGGGAAGGACAAAGAAACTCCAAATCTCATAAAAGTGAATACTGATAAAATAATTTAAAAAGAAAGAATCCTTAATAAAAAAAGAAACATGATATCTAGGCTCTTTTTGTTCATGACTCTCTGGCTAGTACGGTGATCTTTAGATTATTTATCTTTGATCTATTTTTCAAATCAGTTATTTTTCCTATGGGACATTTTATATTTTCTTCTATGTTCTCATTTTTGACTTTATTTTAGTGTTTCTGAATATCTTAAGAAGTCATTAACTTCCACATATTAATTAGTCATTAACTTTCAATTCTAATATTTAAGGTGCTATTTTTTTCAGCATTTTTGTGCCTTTTTGCCAAGCTTCCAATTCTCTTCATAATTTTCTTTCGTAGCTCTCATTTCTTTCCCAATTCATACTATATTGCTTATTTGATTTGTAAAATTGTTTTTGCTCTTTTTTCTCTTTCTTTTACTATTCTAAGAATTCTTATTGAGCTTATATGTAGTCTTCAGTTTTCATGTTCTTTTTTCTCTCATTTTTTTTAGCTTACTTGTTAACTTTTGACTTTAGTATTGGTCTAAGCTCACCTCTGGGGAGGGATGTCTGGCCTGAGCTCCTGACTTTCATATATTTTTTATAGTTTCATATCTCCTTCTGGAGGCCTATACGTTTTCTGAGCTTCCAAAATGGTACCTAAAAGAGGTCTCTTCACTTGTTCTGTGTTTTGCAAATTTCTGACCCAGTTTGGGGTTGTTGGCTTATGTGTGGTTGAGTTTCCGAAGACTACTGCTTACTTCTGTCACAGTTAGCCTGCTAGGAGGTTCTACAAGTTTAAAGTGACTGAAATGCTAGCTTCCCTTTAGTTTTGATCTCCTATCCAGTTTTGTTTAATTGAAGGCTTCTTAGTGAGGCTAAAGGTTAGACTGAGTCCTTATTCTACTCTTGTGATCAGAGTCACATATGCTCTTGTAGCTTGTTCCTTGATCCTTATATATGTAGGGCCTCTGTTCCCTTCACACCTCAATTATGATGTCACAACTCTTTTTCAACCTGGAGCTATGACCTGGAACTTGGTAAAAGGAATGGAGCAGCCAGATGGGAACCATACCTGCTCCCAGTGGTGGTACAAGGTCCCCTGGATCTTGTTCTACTTGTTTTCATTTCCTTTATCATTCTTGGGACTAGTCTACTCCTTCCTGATGCTGCAACTTTTACAAACCACTGCTTCTTCTACTTGCTGACACACAGATGCTGAACTGAGCTCCTGGCCAGCCAACACCCCAGTGTCCATAGTCCTCTCTATATTCCTAATATACTCAGCACTATTAAAATGACTCACTGTGCCTTTTTCTTGATTTTCTTCATCAGAATTCAAGCTGGTATACTTCATGGGTCTTTGTGGAGTAGATTGTGAAGGGAGTAACACAAAATTACTACTTCTCAATCCTTCCCCACATAAACATTTAATAAATTCTTATTGACTTACCAGCTGAATAGTCTCTGTCATCCAGAAAATGTGACAAGTAATGGAACCATATGTGGTCCTTCATAAGAGGTGTAGTAGAAGGTAACCTGAATGTCCTAGGAAAAATTGTAATATATAGTTTGTTCTCCATTTTCACAGTTAGCTCTTTCTAAACTTTTTGCCCTCATTCTGGAACTCTTTCTTCTCTTGCACCATTTTAGTCATACAGGGCCATTCACTTCTTTCCTCATTCTCTTTCAACACCTGCCTTCAGGAAAAGATCTTAATGTTAGTATTTATACATTAATATGAAATTAACTCACTGCACTCTCTTTCCCATAGTTATCTGGTTTTTAAACCTCACTCCTAATGGGGAAGTACATTTTTTCATCTTTAAAGAAATTTTAGGAATATGTAACTTAATGGTGATTGAAGGAAATAAAAAGTTTTTCTCAAATTCTCTAAAATCATACTATTTAAGTGATCAGTTCCCCAGTGTATATGACCCTCATTCAAAGAAGCTAGTTGTCACGGTGATTAGAATGTTAGATCTAGTCAGAAAGATGTGATATAAAATACAGACTCATTCCCTTACTAACTATGAAGCTCTGGGCAAGGCATTTAATTTTTGTCTGCCTTAGTTGCTTTATCTGTAAATTTGGAATAATAGGTAAAAATAGCACCTTTCTCCTAGGGTCATTGTCTGGATAAAATGAGATAATATTTGTAAAGTACTTTGGAAACACTTAAATCTTTACATACATGCCAGCTATTATTATTATCATGTAATTATTCCCTTATTGCTCCAATGTATCATAGCTACTTTGTGACTTAGATGCTTTCTCACAAGAATCATACTGCTCAGTAATGCTCAAATAAATAGATTTTCATTGTGGGAACTTTTTTTTAAAGCAATTGGGGTTAAGTAACTTGCTCAAGGTTACATGGCCAGTTATTTCTGGGTGTGGTAGTAAGTATCTGAGCCCAGATTCAATCCCAGATCATCCCGACTCTGGGGCCAGTGATCTTACTTGTGCTACCTGGCTGCCCCCATTGTGGGAACTTCCTAATTTATTCAAAAAAAGTTTTAAAGTTAGAAAGAAATGCAAGTTAGTAGAAACCCAAAGTTGGAGAACAAAGAAAGAATACAGCCAGAGCAATCACTTGCCCTCAGGAATATTATATAGGCTACACCAGGAGAAAGAAAAGGAGTATAATAATATCCCTATGAAGATTCTCATCACTAGCCTTGGTACATTCCAAGCTTCAGTTCTCTAAACATTTCTCCTAGTTTCTAGGGGAGATAATTGATCCAATTACTGTCACCACTCCTGCCACATAGGCACACACACAGATAGACAGACAGACACTAGGTCTAGAAGCTGACAACTTCAAAATGAAGATGGTGGACAAATTGACCACACTTATGCTGGGACAATCCTACCACTAGGTAATCCCAGGAAATCTAAATACTAAAACAGAAACAAAATAGGTGGGGGTTTATAGATAGGGCTGAGATTTTGTGTTGATATACTTTCTTATTATAACTGTCAAAATAAAAGTGATACCATGGCAGTCAGAGAGGGGATCATTCATGGAGTATATAAGCATACAGCCATGGAGGGTTCTGAGGGGAAAAAAAGAGCAGTAGTGCCAGGAAGGAGGAGAGGGACTTGACTAATACACGTACAGCTGAATTCTAGGGAGGCCCTCCCATAACAGGGAATTGTTTTTTTGTTTTGTTTTGTTTTATCAAGGGGTAGATACATCATATTAATTTGTAAACCAGAGTTGAGGAGTGGACTTCCTGGAGCCAAAATTGTGGAGTAAGGAGCAAACCACTGCAACTCTTCCATATTTACCTCTAAACCATCGCAAAATAGAACTTCCAAACAAATACTGGAACAACAGAACCAGAAAAAGAATGTGTGAAACAATGTTTTTTTTTGTTGGTTTTTTTTTTGAGGGGGAAAGGCAAGCCAATTGGGATTAAACAATCTGCTCAAGGTCAAACAGCTAGCTAAGTGTCTGAGGCCGGATTTGAACTCAGGTCCTCCTGACTCCAGGACCAGTGCTCTATTCACTGCACCACTTAGCTGCCCTGAAACAATCTTTTAGCCCAAAAAACTTGTAGAATTGGCAAGAAAGGTCCATCTCATTCAAGTGAAAGGGGACACAGCCCAGGAGGGGAAGCATCCTAGCAAGCCCCACCTTAGCAAACCATCAGGAGATCCTGAGCCCCAGTGTGGTGCAGCAGGCAATCAATAATACCATGAGCCCCACATGTCTCAGGATATCCAGAGAAACTGTACCCTCCAGCTGTAAGAATCACCATGTACATCAGTGTAGTCCCAGGCAGGCATTGTGTTGTTAGACTTTGTGTTGATGGTGGTGGCTGGACTTCCACATACTTCAGAATAGCCCTGGGGAAATGCAGAAAATTTTCACCTGTCCTCAGTACATGGCAGAGACCACCATTAGGACCCAGGCTCAGCAGCAGGTAAGCTGTCAGACTCCTATAGCTCCAGCAGTTCAATACAGCACCAAACACAAGGGTCGCTCAAGGCCTTCAGGCAACATTAGTTCACTACTGGGTAAAAATCTAGTGCCTGCAGCCACTAGCACAGAAACGTGGAGGCAGTGCACCTTCCACCCTGGGAGAAGAGCTCAAATTTAAAAGAAAAGGAAAAAAATAAAAAAATGATGAGGTGGTAGAGGTGGGTGAGGAATGAGCAGAAAACAGCAACAATAAAAGAATATAACCATAGAAAGCTATTATGGTGACAAGGAAGGCCAAAACTCAGAAGAGGACAATAATGTTAAAATGCCTATGGGTAAAACTCCAAAGAAAAATGGAAAGTGGCCTTAAGCCCAGGAAGATATCATGGAAGAGCTCAAAAGGGAGCTTAAAATCATATAAGAATGGTAGAAGAAAAATTGTGAAAAGAAATGAGAGCAAAGCAAGAGAATTGTGAAAAAAAGAATCAATAGCCTGGAAAACTGCTTTAAAGGCAGAATTGGGTCAAATGGAAAAAGAGATACAAAAATTACCTGGAGAAAATAACTCCTTAAAGAGTATAATTTGGGTGGCTAGGTGGCACAGTGAATAGAGCACTGGCCCTGGAGTCAGGAGAACCTGGGTTCTAATCCGGATTCAGACATTTAACACAATAGCCATGCAACCTTGGGGTAGTCACAACCCCAATTGCCCTGCCTTCCCCCCCTCCAAAAGAAGCAAAAAAAAGTACAGGTGTCCAAATGGAAAAGAATAGAAAAAAGCTAATTGAGGAAAACAATACATTAAAAGATAGAATTGAGCAAGTGGAAACCAATGACTCTATGAGACATCAAGAATCAATCAAACAAATTCAAAAGAATGAAAAAAATGGAAGAAAAATTTTAAAAATTCGTATGAGAAAAACAGCTGCCCTGGGAAATAAATCCAGGAGAAACAATATCAAAATCATTCAATTACCCACAATCCAAAGGAATACCTGGACAGCATCTTTTAAGAAATTATCAAGGAAAAACTGCCCTCATAGCCTGGAACCTGAGGGCAAAATATACATTGAAATAATCTACTAATAATCACCTCAGGAAATACATCCCAAAATAAAAACCCCAAGGAACATTATAGCCAAATTTAAGAAATATCAGATCAAGGAGAAATACTACAAGTGACAAGAAAGAAATAATTTATATAGAGGGGAGTGACAATCAGGATCACACAGGACTTGGCAGCTGCAAAATGAAAGGATCAGAGGTCATGGAACCTGATATTCCAGAGGGCAAAGTTGCTTAGACTACAATGAAGGATCACTTACCTGACAAAATTAAGCACATCGAGGGAAAAATGCTCATACAACAAAATAGAAAGATTTCAAGCCTTCATAAGAAGACCAGAATTAGACCAAAAATGTGATCTCTAATATAAAGACCCAAGAAAAGCATAAACAATTATAAAGGGGGAAAACCATAGAGGATTAAATAGAGTTAAATTGTTTACATCCTTACATGGGAAAATAATATTTGTAACTCTTAGAAATTTTATCACTAACAGTACAGATAAAAGGAATATATATGGACAGAGGATATAAGTATAAGGTGAATTTGAGGAACTGACAAAATAATTAAGAGATGAGAAAGATGAGAACAAAGGGTGCAGAAGGAAGGGACAGGTAGAATGGGGTAAGTTATCTCACATGAAAAGGAGAGAAAGACATTACAGTGGAGGGAAGATGGGAGGGTGAGTGATGGGCATCACTTGAACATTATTCTCATCAGTACTGGCTCAAAGAGGGAATCATATACAAAAATAGTTGAATATAGAAATCTATCTTCCTGACAGGGAAGTAAGAGGAAGAGGAAATTAAGTAAAGGGATGGGGGGGTTGACATAAGGAAGGGCAGATCAGTGAAAGCATTAGAAAGAAGTAAAGCACTGGTGAGGTTGGAAAGGGTGAAAGGAGAGAGAAAAACCAGGATGAGAAATAGGATGAAAGAAAATACAGTTAGTAATCATAACTGTGAATGTGAATGGGATGAACTCTCACATAAAATAGAAGTGGATAGCAGAGTGAATCAAAAATCAGAATCCTACAATGTGTTGCTTACAAGAAACATGCTTAAAGCAGAGAGACACACAAAGAGTAAAGGTAAGGGACTGGAGCAGAATCTATTATGCTTCAGCTGAAGTTTAAAATAAAAACAAAAAAAAGCAGTGATAACTATCCTGATCTCAAAGTAAAAGCAAAATATATACCTAATTAAAAGGTACCATAGGCAATGAAACAATCACATTAAAAGAATAAGGAATAGTCTAATCTGTCAGTTCTGTGGGGAGATGATTTATTCATGACCAAACAAAAGACCGAGAGTATTATAAAATATGGAATAAATCATTTTGATCATATTAAATTGAAAAGCTTTTGTACAAAAAATAATAGAATGCATCCAAGATCAGAAGGAAAGTAGAAAGTTGGGAAACAATCTTTACAGAAAATTTCTCTGATAAAGGCCTCTTTTCTCAAAATATATAGGGAACTGAGTCAAATTTATTAGAATGCAAGCCATTTCCTAATTGATAAATTGTCAAAATATATGAACAGGCAGTTTTCAGGTGAATAAATCAAATCTATCTATAGGCATATGAAGAAGTAAGTGCTATAAATCATTTTTGATTATAGAAATGCAAATTAAAATTAAAACAACTCTGAGGTATCATTTCACACCAATCAGATTGGTTAATATGACAAAAAAGGAAAGTGATGATTGTTGGAGAGGATATGGGAAAATTTGGACACTACTACACTGTTGGTGGAATTGTGGAATGATCCAACCACTCTGCAGAGCAATCTGTAAGTATTCCAAAGGGCAACCAAACTGTGTATACCCTTTGTCTCCCACAGAGATCATTAAAAAGGGAAAAGGACCTACATGTACAAAAATGTTTATAGCAGCCCTTTTCATGGTGGCAACATATTAGAAATTGAGGGGATGCCCATCAATTGCAGAATGGCTGAACAAGCTATGGTATATGAATGTAACTGAATAATATTGTGCAATAAGAAATGATGAACAGGCAGATCTAAAACAAACAAACCAAGAATGGCTTGTACAAACGGAAGCAAAGTAAAATAAGCAGAAGCAGGAAAATATTGTACACAATATCAGCAACATCCTTTGATGATCAACATGAATGATTCATCTTTTCTCAGCAATATGTTGATCTAAGACAAAGATTCATAGAAGAAGGATTCACAGAAGAAAATTCTATCCATGTTCAGATAATTGATGGACTCTGAATGCAATTTGAAGCATATTTTTAAATTTACTTTATTTTTTCTCATGATTTTATTTCCATTTGATCTATTTCTTCTTCCACAAAAGCGACAACTATAGAAATATATTTTACATAATAGCATATGCAAAAACCTACCATTTTCAGAAAAGGGGAGGGGAGAGGAGGAAGGTAGAAAAATTTGGAATTTCATATCTTATAACAAATGAATTATATAAAATTTTCTTACTATGTAATTGGGGAAAAACACTATTTAAATAAAAAATAATGAAAACCTGAGGTTCAAGTAGAGATAAAGATAGACTGAATCAGAATGACCTAGGATCAAGTTCTGCCTCAGATGCGTGTATAGGTATTAATGTATGTGTAGGTATTAATGTATGTGTATTTGTATATTGTATATAATATATATGTATGTAGTAAGACCTATGCAAGTAACTTAATTTCTGATTGTGTTAGCCAACTCTTTAAGACTATAAGTTGTAGAGAATGTGTTATTTGTATTGTTCCCTGGAGTTCCCTATGCCTCACACCCCAAACCAATCAATAAACCAACAAATAAAAACAGTCATAAAATCACATATTTAAGCCTAACAGAGATTTTAGAGCTCATCTAGTTTAATTTTTTTATTTTACAGATGAAGAAATTATTGCTTTACAAAGATTAATTTAAAGTGAATTCCCAAGTTTCATACACATAGTAAATTGTAGAGCTAGGATTCACATCCAGGTCCTCTGACTACAAATTCACCAACCTTTCTATTGTATAGTAATTCCTCTCAGTTTATTATTATTATTTGTTCCTATTCTTATTGTTATCATCTCCACTATAGAAACTCAACTAAGTTTACTTCATTATGAAGTATAGATCATTCTGAGTTCTTGAAGACTTTGTTAGTCGAATTTCAGCTGTGGTAGTTCCCTTCCAACTCAAAAAGCTTTGATTAGGAGTCTAATATCGTGTTCTGTCTGTGCTATTCACAGAGTACCACAGCTAAGTTTAGAGAGGCTGCCAACCAGGAATTACAGAGGTTGATCAGCAAGTATGCCACATGCTTAAGAATGCTTTGGCCATGTCAACAAATAAAAATCATAGCCTGCACTAAGATGAAGAAGGTTCATGGGCTATACCAGCAGAACAAACACCCACACAAATGACATCATGATCTTTGCATTTGTTGCTGCTGTTGCTGCTGCTACTACCTCTGCCATTGTTGCTCTTATTTTATATCAGAACTCCTCACAAGGTGCCAGACGGGGTCAGGTAAATTGTGACTTCTGGCAATCCTCTACCTCTACAATTCTGCATTGCTATATAAAAGCACATTTCTCACCAGAGAAAGGGAGTGTTTCCCTCAATGACTTTATATGCCCTGTCTTGTTATGCAAGGTGGGAAGAACTGCGCTAAGTGTATATAATGTTTTGGATTTGTGGCTTGTAGCCCCTGGGATGTGGGTCATTGGTAGGATAAAGGAAAAGAATCATTACCTACTTAGTTTCTCTGGACATGCTTTATTTTAACATTCAAACTCACACTCCCCTGGAAACTATGGATCCTTTTATGTTGTACCTATAATATTGCCAGAGAAGTGATATATAGATCAAGGTCTTGGAATGTATTATCTCCTGCTACATTATCTTTCATTCCTTTTTTTATCCTCTTCCATTTATAGACGCCAAAGAGCAACCAGAAGTATTTTGTGACCTTCAGCATCAGGAGTTTAGTCTTCTGGTGAACAAAATTGATGATCTTTATAAAGCTCTTGGGGGGTGCAATTTATCCTATTGGCCTACAGCATGTACTAGCATTAACAATAGAGGATACAAGAAAGGAGGCTCTAAAGGCATTGTGAATACAAAAAGAACATTCAACTCAGAAAAGCAACATTGGAACATCATTCAAAATCATGTCATAAAAGATGTATTCATTTATTCAGGAACTGAATTAGGGGATTAAATATGCAATTTCTGTGATATAGGATATTCCTGGAAGAGAAAACTCCCTTTACCAATGTAAATAAGCATCAACTATGCATCTTACAGCCTTAGAGATCTTTTTACAGACACTGAGAAGGTAAGACTAACTTCACATAGTATGCAAGTTGCTGAGGTGAGTCTTGAACCCAGTTTTTCTTAATTCTAAAGCTAATTTCCTATCTGCTACACCGGAGGGAAGAAGAAAATGTGACTAGAAGGTGAAATATTTCCATTATCTTTGTTAAGGCACATGGATACAAAGCTCTTTTCTATTAGAGACTTTTCTGAATTAAACTTGTTACATGATTAACCTGAAAGCTGATAGCTAGAATGATTCTTGCCAAGAAAATGAATAGGGGAGAGCTACAATCCTTTGATGGGGAGGTGAGACACATTTTTCTTTCTTATTAAGGGGTCACAAAAGTTTAAAACTGGTCTGTGTGTCCTCAGAGCTAAGCTTTGGTGCATATAAAAGATAAAAAAGATATGTTGCAAATATCACTTACAATTTTAATAGTTGACATTTATCTAATGCGTTATGGTTACAACATACCTTACTTGCGTTGTCTCTTCTGACCCATTCACACACTTTAGTCTAAAGTATTTGGTCAAAATATATTCAGTATCACACCCCCCTCACACACACACACCTCACTTTTATTTTCAGAGATTACACTAAGTAAGGCATGGAAAAGTGACATAATAAAATCATAGTTGTGCAATAAGTAAGTCAAGTCAACAAGCATATAAATCTATTAAGAACTAGGCTCTGTGCTATTTGTTGGGGAAAAAAAAGAAAAGACAAAATACAAAAACATCACCACCACCAACAAGACAACAGTCCTTGCTCTCAAAAGAGCACAATCTAATGGAAGAGAAAATTTGCAAATTCTGTGAAAACAAGATACATACTGTTTAAGTTGGAGATAATATAAGAGAGAAGACACTAAGGTTGAGGAGGACCAAGAAAGCTCTTTTCAGGAGGTGGGTCTTTATTTGAGACTTCAAGGAGATTATGGTGATCAAGAATCTGATATAAAGCCAGAGAGAATTTCCTGCATGGGAGACAGCCAGTGAAAATGCCCAAAGTTGATAGACACAGTGTACTGTGATAGTATAATGAGGCTAATAGATCTTAGAATATGGGGAGGTAAGTTGTAAGAAGACTGGAAAGGTAGGAAAGGGTCATGAGTAGGGTTTGATATGGTCAGACCTGCACTTAGGAAGATCACTTTGATAGCTGAGTACAGGATGAACTAGAGTGGGAAGAGACATGATGGAAGGAGACCAACCAGAAAATTATTGAAATAGTCCAAAGGTGAAGTCAGAAGGACCTGCATCAGGATGGTGACAGTATCAGAGGAGAGAAAGTGCAAATATCACAAAGTTCAAAATATATTTGTGCAGTAATCTCATTTGCATTATCTCTGATAAGCAGTCAGCTAGCATCTATAATTTCCACCCAAGGTGACAATTCTATTTTTTTCCAGTTCTAATTGGTAAGAATTTCTTCTTTTTAGACAGCCAAAATTAGTTTATCTGAAACCCAACTTATTGGTTGGCCCAATTTCTACCTCTGTTATTTTTTTATTTAAATTTTTTCAAATTTATTGATTAATTTTTAGTTTTCAACATTTATTTATTTATAGTTTTCAACATTCATTTCCACAAAATTTTGAATTACAAATTTTTCTCCTCAACTTTTTCCTACCCCCACCACAAAATAGTGAGCCTACTGAATACCCATTTCCCCAATCTGTTCTCACTTATATACTCCTCCATTCTCCCCTCCAACTTTTTAGTAGGGTAAGATGGATTTCCATAATCCAGTGTCTACATATCTTGTTTCCCAGTTGCATGTGAAAAACAATTAAAAATTTTTTTTTTTAACTTTTGATTTCCAGAGTCTTTTCCTTCTTCCCTCCTTGCTCACCCCCACTGAGAAGACAAGCAATTCAACATAGGTTGTACATGTCTAGTTATACAAAACATTTCCATAGTAGTTATATTGTGAAAGAATAACTATAAACCCCTCCATCCTAACCTGCCCCCCACTTATTCTATTTTATACTTTGACCCTGTCCATTTTCAGAAGTGTTTGCTTCTAAATACCCTTTCCCCCAATCAACCCTCCCTTCTGTTATCACCCCTCTTATTCCCGTTCCCCCTGCTTTCCTGTAGGGTAAGATACACAATTGAATATGTATATTATTTCCTCCATAAGCCAAATTCAATGAGAGAAAGGTTGACCCATTCCCTTTCACCTTTCTGCTCTTCTACTCCATTGTTCTCTTGCCTCTTTTATATGAGATAGTTTACCTTAATCTACCTCTCCCTCTCCCCTTCTCCCAATGTATTCTTCTATCAACTCTTAATTTTATATTTTAGACATCATCGCTTTATATTCAACTCATCCAGTGCTCTCTATCTATGTATACATATACACACATATGCACACACTCACATATATGTTTATACACACATACACCTTCCTTTACATATGTATAAGTACACATACATACATATCCCCTTCAAATATCCTCATATTGAGAAAAGTCTCATGAGTTACAATGATCATTTTTCCATGTAGGAATGTAAATAGTTCAACTTTAATAAGCTCCTTACGATTTTTTTTCCTGTTTACCTTATTATGCTTCTCTTGCTTCTTGTATTTGAAAGTCAAATTTTCTGCTCAGCTCTGTTTTTTTCATCAAGAATGTTGGACAGAGGTGGCCAGGTAGCACAGCGAGTGAGAGCACTGGATCCAGTGTCAGACTGACCTAGAGATCGAATCCCGGGCTCAGACACTTAGCACCCACCCAGAAACACCTGGCCATGTAACCTTGAGCAAGTTACTTAACCCCAATTGCATAGGGGTGGCCAAGTGGCTCAGTGAGTAAGAGCACTGGCTCCAGTGTCGGGATGACCTGGATCAAATCCGGGCTCAGATACTCAGCACCACACCCAGAAATAACTGGCTGTGTAAACCTTGAGCAAGTTACTTCACCCCGATTGCTTTAAAAAAAAAAAACGAATGCTTGGACATCCTCTATTTCATTGAATGACCATATTTTCCCCTAAAGCATTATACTCAGTTTTGCTGCGTAGGTAATTCTTGGTTTTAATCCTAGCTCCTTTGACCTCTGGAATATCATATTCCAAGATCTTTGATACATTAGTGTAGAACCTGTTAATTTTCCTGTTATCCTGATTGTATTTCCACAATACTCAAATTGTTTATTCCTGACTGCTTGCAGTATTTTCTCCTTGACCTGGGAACTCAGGAATTTGGCTATAATATTCCTAGGAGTTTTCCTTTTGCTATCTTTTTCCAGAGGCGATTAGAGAATTCTTTCAATTTCTATTTTGCCCTATGGTTCTAAAATATCAGGGCAGTTTAGGCTCTTTTTTTGATCATGGTTTTCAAGTGGTACAATAATTTTAAAATTATCTGTCCTGGATCTGTTTTCCAGGTCAATGGCTTTTCCATTGTGATATTTCACATTGCCTTCTTTTTTTTTTTTCATTTGTTCAGATCTGTTTTATAGTATCTTGATTTCTCATAAAGTCATTAGCTTCCAATTGCTCCATCTCATTTTGGAGGAATTATTCTCTTCAGTGAGTTTTTGAAATTCCTTTTCCATCTGGCAAATTTGGCTTTTTAAGGCATTGTTCTCTTCATTGACTTTTCACACTTCTTTTGCATTTGAGTTAGTCTACTTTTTAAGGTGTTATTTTCTTCATTATTTTTTGGGATCTCCTTTAGCAGGCTGTTGGCTTGCTTTCATGATTTTCTTGCATCATTCTTATTTCTCTTCCCATATTTTCCTCCACTTCTTTTACTTGATTTTCAAAATCCTTCTTGAGCTCCTTCATGGCCTGTGATCAATTCATAATTGTCTTGGAAGCTTTTGATGTAGGAGTTCTGACTGCCTTGTTTTCCTCCAGTTCCAATCTTTGATCCTTTATGTCCCACCAAAAGGATTGTATGGTCTCATTGTGCTTCCATTGCTTGCTCATCTTGCCAATAACTTGACTTTTGAGCTATTTGTCACAGTATAACTCTGCTTCCAGAATGGAGATAGCTTTGTCCCAAATTGCTGGAGTTTTCATAGCTGCTGGAGCTATTAGTTCAGCGCCCTCTCTACAGCCCCCACAAGCTCTGGCTCACTGGCCATACACCCCAGGACCACTACCCAAGAATGGTATCCAGATTCAAGCAGGTCAAACAAGAGCAATTACCCTCGGAGTGGTCGCTTGGTTCCCTGACAATCTGCAGGCCAAGAGCTTTGCAAGTAGCCATGCAGCACCAGCTGTAGCTGCTGAGCCTCTGCAGCACCTCTGCTGTTTCTCACCCCAGGGCAGGGGCCAGACTAAGCTCTTCCTTCACACTTCCAACAGAGTTCCCCACTGACCTTTTATTTTCTCTTTAGCATTTATGGGTTGAGAAGATTGGAAACTGTTACCACAGCAGGTGATTCACTCTCCTGGCATCTTCTCTGGCCACCACTGGTCAGGGCTGCCCTGGGGCCAGAACCAAGGCTCATGGGGGCTGTGTTCAGCTCCAAGTGTGCTGTGATAGACATTTTTTGTCGGCCTGCCAGGCTTCCTTCAGTGGCAGATTTGTTTCTCTCTGTCATTTTGTGGGTTCTATAACTTTAAAAATTGTTTAGAGTCATTTTTTTTACAGTTATAGTAAGTGTTTTGAGCCAGAGCCCACACCAAGTTTCTGCTTTTACTCTGCCATCCTGGTGGAGTAAAAACAAACAGCATCTTGCAGGCATGTATGAAAAGCCAGAACTCCCTTAATTCAGGGTTCATGTTGGGACAACATGAGGTACTTGTGACTCACTGAACATTTAACAAAGGGGATTTAGTTTTCTTAAAATAGCAAGGATATACAAAAAGATTATACAGCAAGGTTAATTTGACCTTAACTTCTCTGAACATTGTCCTCCTTATCTCCATCTGGAAAAGCATCTGGTCAGTCTGTCATCAAGGTATTGATTGACCTGGGGCTCCTACTAAGTCTTAGAGGCATGGAGCACACATGACTTTAGCTATTTATTGGCTCTAGGTCAGGAAGCTATTTTATAGAAAGTGGGATCAATTATATTTAATAAAGGGAGGGAATTTCACAACCTGGGGCAAAAGGAAGCTATATGGGTTGTGTGCAGGGGGAATGTTGTAATATGGCAAGTAAAGACACAATAGAAAACATGTCACCTTTGGTAAAGAGGTGATAATTTTCTTCTAGAGAACCTTCCAACATGTAAACTATTTTCAAAAACAGTCCATTTATATCAGGTAAATCTTCTTGGGGGATGGAAACAAGAAACTGCTATATATATATACCCTTTTTCAGGGTAGCATCAGTTTTTTATGGACAGTGTTTTCTGGGGGTTGGAAATCAGATGTGGGCAGTCAGATGTATAATGATGCAACTGCTTTTTCAGTAGGTACTCCTTTAACACAAGTGCATATGCCAGAATGAATGTACATGTTCATGAGTTGCAAGTATTTATTGATGATTACTCCAAAAGGAAAAGGTTTTAATGGCTAGCTGGGCAGAGAAAAAGACTTTATCAGAGGATTGTGAGAATTGTGAAATTAAGTAAAGAAACAGGAAGTTTGGTGCTATGGAATGTAGCAAGAGACTCAGGTTCAAACCCTACTCCTGAAGCTTACTGTGTGCTTGACTTTGAGCAAATCACTTAACCTCTCTAGGTCTTGGTTTTTTTTTTTCCCTTCATCTGTAAAATGAGAGGACTGGATCAGATCACCTCCTGAGATCCCTATCTAATTCACGATATTAAGAGTTAGAAAGCAAAATGGAAATCACAAGATACAAGGTGGACCAGGTTGAGTACCAATTGAGTCATCAAGCAAGAGAGAATGGCTAGGAGGCAGCAGTCAGTTACAAGAATGATGAGAGCAGGGATGGCTAGGTGATGCAGTGAATAGAGCACCGGCCCTGGAGTCAGGAGGACCTGAGTTCAAATCTGGCCTCAGACACTTAACACAAAAAACTCCCAAAGTGACCTTGGGCAAGTCACTTAACCCCAATTGCCCTACCTTTCCCCTCCAAAAAGCAAAAAAAAAAAAAAGACTTTTAGAAGAGAAGCCAAGTGCCTTTATACAGCAGGTTATGCTTTCAAAGGGCTTGTTGTTTTCAACATCTTTTCTAATGCTACTTGATATTGACAATCTTATCATTGGCTGCTAAGTCACTGAGGGAGGAAGTGTAGAGTAGGGCTCCTTAACCTTTTGTCACTCATAATCCCTCATACGGGGTTGTGACCCACAGTTTGAGGAGTGCTGGTCTAGAGGAAGGAAAAACAAGTCTAATCATAGCCTCTTTGTGGTGATGTAAGAAAGTAGACAAATATATACAGTGGAAGACAATACATATGTTTGTTTCTATGAAGTAATGACAAAAAGTAATGTATTATTCCAATTTCTTATAACAAATTAAAGTCAAAATACATCTCTGAATTAAAAAAAATCTTAAAACTTGACCATATTTACCTTTAAGCATTATTAGAAAATAAAGGAATCAAGTGTAGCAGCAAGCACCCCAAGCGCGTTCTCAGGGTTTGCAGCTACCACAGGTTCTTGGATCTGCTTTGTTAAAGGAAAGCAACTCAAAATGGGTTAACAAGCTTACTTTAATCAGTCAGACATATATCGTTTACCTTGTTCAGGAGAAAAGGTCAGCACCCTGAACCTCAAAGTATACAGGCATAATTATCAAGACAGAAACATCAAGTAGACACATTTCCAAACTGTCCGACCATTACATCCATACCCAGTCAACATCTGGGTTTCCACATTCTGGGTTTTTCAAAGCCGGGGGACTCTCAACAACGGCTTCCCAGAATTCAGATCAAATCACAGAACACTTCTCAAAGTGAGTCCCAAAACAAAGCTACACATCAGGGCTTATATAGCTTTCTCCTGGCTCAGAGAATGTAACAACCTTATTGACCAACTGGCCAATCAAAAAGTATCTACTGAAAAACAAGCCTCCCACCCCAGGCTCCAGGTGCACGTTAGCCTAGGGGCAGGGAAGATCTTTAAATCTGCATTTCCATTACATCAAGGAACTTTCCAAATATCTACTAAAAGCTCCTGGAACCATGTCTGTCTTAAATTATTGATGTGAATGAACAGACTATATATTTTAAAAGATCACATATTTGCTCATTTTAATTCATTTCAAACTATGCTATACGCTCTCCGTTCTTAAGAGGGGCTTTATTTTTATGTGGAGGGAAATGAGCTAAGTTATTTGGTGGAAAAAAAGTCAGTAGAAGAAATTGACTGAAACTTTTCATGCCTATAGGATTAAGTGAACTGAATTTTACTGAACTTGATGCATTTAACTCACACTTCTTTTTTTGACAATGGTTATTTGGATATGGGTAATTGAATTTATAATTTTGAGGTCCATGATAGCTTTCCTTAAAATGAATAAAACTTAAAAGATATGACAATGTAATCTTTAGGAAAGGAATATTATATTGTAACAATGATACAAATCTTTCTCATTCCCCTTTCATGAAGCTGGGAAAGACTGGACACAGATTTCTATTTTTAAAATTGAGGAATCTCAGACATTCAAAGGCTCAATGATTTGTCAGACTTCATAGAGTGAGTGAATCAGTGACTTACCTAGGTATTCTGACTCAGTGGGGCTATTTTCACTAACATCTCTCCTTGAAGCAGGACTCTGTAGTGAAAAATGACATTTAGAATGCACTTTTCCAGCATTTTGGATTAGTTTTAATATGATATAGCTAGCATCCTGTGAATAGCTCTAAATTACTATTTTTAGAACTAAAAACGTTATTAGCTTTGCCATTCTGAGAAAAGTAATATACATATCGATAGAAAGATAGATATTTAGCTCCCTCATAGCCTTTTGATACTATTGTCGCATTTTACAATTTTTACATTTTTCATGAACTTGTCTTTTTATATGGAAATTAAATAGTGAGAGAGGATTTTTTCTGTAAACACAATTGAACCGATAAAAACATCAAGACAATGATTAGCTTTGCTCCAAAATATTCTATCTCTACTCATGTACTATACTTTCCTTGAAACCAAAAACAAATCTATCAGAGGATATATCCTGACCTCTGGAAAATTCCATGTCAAATCATAAAAATCATTAAACATCCTAGAGACAAATGTTTAGGGACTTGTGTAGGCTAATGAGATCATATTGGACACAAACATATTAGAAGGAACAAGGGACAAGAGAAGACTTTTCAGTCATTAGCAATCTTAGGTCAAAGTACCTTACCTTGAAACAGAGTAACTTGCCAATTAGAATTTGAACTCCTTGAGCTTAGAAATCACTCCTTCTTTGCATCCTCTTTGTATCCTCTGGGTTTAGTATATTATCTGGCACAGAGTAAACTTGTAAGAGATGCTTACTGAATGACTGAGATAAACTCAGATTAAATGCTTTCAGTAATCATATTCCATAGAACAAGGTACTATAGCATTATTGCACTGGATTTACAACTTTATACCACATTGAAACTATGAAGTTTTTTCATTACTTTATCATACTTGCCTTAATGCTTTATTTTTTTCTCTTGGCTCTTATCAAATGTATTAAGTTCAAGTTTTTTTTTTTTTAACAAAGTTCTTAAAGTCTGACAGTTCATTAAATGTCCATTTTTTTTCATTGAGAATTATGCTTAGCTTTGCTGGTTATGATATTTTCTTCCAGAAGCCCAGTTCTTTTGCTCTTCAATATATAGTGTTCCAAGACCTGTGATCTTTTAGTGTCACCACTGCTAGGTCTTGTGTGATTCTTATTTATTTTCACCACTCTAAGTTCACCCTGAGGCTCTGTTTTATCTCTTTTGTGGAGAAAAAGACTTGAGAGCTTAAAATTATCTCACCCTCTCTTCCTTCTTCCCAGAATCCTCTCCAGAGGAACTATTCTAAGGAAGATTGAAGTGGGGATCTGATAATAAGGCTTTGGAGAAATAATGCTCTACATACAAGCCAAAGCATCCCTTAAGTTGATGTGGAATATGTTAATAAATATGTGTCAATTAAAAAAAAACCTAGCTTTGAGATAGACTAGCACCCTTTAAGCCAAGGTATTTCATAGCTTCTATGGTAAAAGGTTGGGGGCAGAAACAATGTCAGCATTCTCTATGCCTAATTGCTAGATTCTAAAGCCTTAGTATAATCTTCGCACTAAAACAGTGGGGGAAACAATACTTGCATGTTCTTGTCTGTGTTGCCAAATGTATACACCTGGCTAGCACCATCAGCAATGTCTTTTGTTCAACGCAGGTAACTTTCTTCCAAGTGTATGATTTACTTCAGTTTTTCTTTGTAGAAAGAGTAGGGTGAGGTCTTCCATACCAAGAAGTCTTCTCAAATTCATAGATATGATTTGACTCACAATTCAAATGCTTCTCTATTAGTTCTTTGCCAAGGAGCTACCATTGACATACATTTTCCAGCAGATTCAGCCTTAGGCAAAATGTGGAATATAAAGTAATTTTTGTTTCTTCTGCCATCTTTAAAGGAATACATCACTAGATGTGCTGGTATATGTTTAACAACCAGCTCTCTGTGGGGCAAAAGTATGACACATATTTATGTTTAATCTGCATCATTAACATTTGTTCCTATCATTTCAAAGGTCAAAAGTCAAACCTTAATTTGTAGTATTTACTGATTTCTAAGGTGTAAATACTTATAATGAAAACTTAACTTCCTCATGCTGGCTCTAGAACAAGATATACCTTGTCTCTGGCTTGCTTTCTCCCTGTAGCTGCCCTGGATCAAACAAATAAGCACCCTATCTTCCTCTGTGTATTTTCCCTTCTTCCTCTTCAGAACTTCTATTTAGTGACTTCGAGACTGAAGAGGGGTAATAATAATAAGATGTTTAGAATTGTGGAATTGTCGACACATTATGAATAGTCTTGAAAAGAGTTTAGAATGTATTTTTCAGGGAGGAGTTTCCATGTTCAGCATAAGTTTGTCTAGATGTACTAAGTAAATGGTTGTGAATAAGTGAATGGTTGTACTTCAAGCCCTACCCTCTTTTCCTTAAATCATACATTCACAATTGCCTTGGCACATCTCCATCTGAGTTTCCTATGAGAATCTAAAATCTAACATGTTACAATTTACCAAAAATTAATATCTCTTCTTAACTTCCCTCACTCTATTCACACTAGCCTCATTGAGAAGGTAAGCAATTTGACATATGGTATACACATGCAGCCATGTAAATCATATTTCAAAATTATTCAGGTTATAAAATAAAACATAGGGGGTGGCTAGTTGGTTCAGTGAATAGACACTGGCCCTGGAGTCAGGAAGACTTTAGTTCAAATCTGGCCTGAGACACTTAACAATTACTAGCCTGAAGAAAACCCAGAAGACAGACAGGAAGGGTTCATTGCAGTGTGCTGGGAGCAGAGCCCAGCCCTGCCTGAGCCTGTGGTTTTAGCCTCAGAGTGGCCCAACCAGCTGCTTCTAGAGGGACATCAGGAAAGTAGATCACCAGCAGCTGTGGTTGTTTCCAGAATTATCAACACATAAATGTCAAAGACAAAATGAAAGGGCAGTGTAGACTTTGGGAACAGGGGGTCCGGGAGGGTGGTCTGGCATCTGCCCCCCAGAGGGAGAAGAGGCTGAGGCACAGTGGCTGAGGCACAGTGGCCACCATTGCTAGGCTGCTTCAGAGCTCCTGGCCTGCAGATTGTAGGGGTACCAAGCAACCATTCTGAGGGGTAATCATTCTTGCTTTAAACTGCTTAAATATGGATTGCTGCCTAGGATGGAGGTCCTGGGGTATGTGACCAGGTGCCAGAGCCTGTGAAGGCTTCAGAGAGGGCAGCCAACAAATAGCACCAGCAGCTGCGAAAACCCCAGGAATTTGGGACAAAGTTCCACTCTCTGGAAGCAGAGTTCTACTGTGGCAAAAACATCTAAAGTCAAGTAATTGAGTGGCAACAGGAGCAAGCAAAGGAAGCAAAGCAAGCACAGCAATCTGACTTTAGATTCCTATATTGGGGACAAAAAGGATAAAAGCATAGAACAGGAGAAAGACAATGAAGTCAGAAGTCCTATACCAAAAGCTTCCAAGAAAAATATAAATTGGTTACAGGACATAGATGAGCTTAAGAAGGATTTTAAAAACCAAATAAGAGAATTGGGGGACAAATGGGGAGAGAAATTACAATGATACAAGAAAATCATGAAAAGAGAGTCAACAACCTGACTGAAGAAAATAACACCTTAAAAAATAGACTAACTCAACTGGCAAAAGAGGCTCAAAAAGGTGATGAAGAGAACAATGCCTTAAAAAGCCAAATTTGCAAGATTGGAAAAGAATCTCAAAAGCTCACTGAAGAGAATAATTCTTTCAGAATTAGGTTGGAGCAAATGGAAGCTAGTGCCTTTATGAGAAATCAAGATACTATTAAACAGATGAAAAAATAGATGACCATATGAAATACCCCATTGGAAAAACTACTGTCCTGGAAAATAGATCCAGGAGAAATCATTAAAAAATTATTGGAGTACCTAAAAAACATGATAAAAAAAAGGAATGTAGAAATCATCCTTCAAGAAATTCTCAAGGAAAATTGCCCTGATGTTTTAGAACCAGAGGGCAAAATAGAGGTTGAAAAAATCCACAGATCACCTCTTGAAAAAGATCCCCAAAAGAAAATTCCTAGGAATATTATAGCCAAGTACCAGTTCCCAGGTGAAGGAGAAAATATTACAAGCAGCCAAGAAGAAACAATTTGAATATTGTGGAAACACAATCAGGGTAACACAGGATCTGGCAGCTTCTAAAATGAGGGCTCAAAGGGCTTGGAATATCATATTCCGGAGGTCTAAGGAGCTGGAATTAAAACCAAAAAGCACCTACCCAGAAAAACTGAGTATCATGTTTCAGGGTGAAATATGTTCATTCAGTGAAACCTAGGATTTTCAATCATTCTTGATGAAAAAACCAGAGTTGAATAGAAAATTTGACATTCAGATACAAGAAGCAAGAGAAGGATAAGAAGGTAAACAGGGAAAAGATATCATAAGAAACTTATCAAAGTTGAACTATTTATATTCCTACACAGAAAAATGATAATTGTAACTTATGAAACTTTTCCCGGTATGAGAAGAGTTGAAAGGAATAGAAATGTGTATGTATGAATGTGTGTGTGTGTGTATGTCTATATAGGAGGGTATATGGACATATGAATATATGTGAGTGTGTGTATATATGTGTACAGGTATACATAGACAGAGGACACAGAACAATTGACTAGGAAGGGATGACAATTAAAAGGTGAAATTGAGAGATGAGAGAGGAATATAATGAGAGGAGATGGGGAGAGACAGAATGGGGTAAATTATCTCTTATAAAAGGGGTAAGGGAAAATTGTTACAGTGGAGGGGAAGAACAGGAAGGCAAAAGGTAATGGGTCAACCTTATTCTCATTGAATTTGGCTTAGGGAGGAAATGACATACATACTAAATAGGGTATCTCACCCTACAGGAGAGTAGAGGGCAAGGGGATAAGAGGGGGGATGATGAAGGGGAGGGCAGCTTGAGGGGAGAGGGAAGTTGGAAGCACACACTTTTGAAAAGGGACAGGATCAAAGTAGAGAATAGAACAAGTGGGGAGAGGGATAGAATGGAGGAAAATATAGTCAGTAGTTCACAATATATCCGCTATGTAAATGTTTTGCATAGCTACACATGTACAACCTATATTGAATTGCCTATCTTCCCAGTAAGTGTGGGTGACAAGGGAGGATGTGAAAAATCTGGAATTAAGAAATAAGATATACAGACCCTGGGGTATAGAGATCCCTCTTGCCCAACTGGAAAGTTTGAGGGATAATAGGGGAGGATATAGGAGAGAGCAGATTGCGGGGGGGGCGGTGTTTACAGTGGGATCACTGTTTTTGGGTGGTGTGTAGGGGAAAGACAGGAAGAAAATATGCATCTCAAAATGTTGTGGAAAGGAATGTTGTAAACTAAAAATAAACATAAAATTTTATTTAAAAAAAGATGAAAAAATAAGACATCATAAATGATTTTCCTAAGGGAAAAACACCAAGACCAGATGGACTTACAAGTGAATTGTATCAAACATTTATAGATCAGTTAATTTTAGTATTAAATTAATTATTTGGAAGAATAGGTAAAGAAAGGATTCTTCCAACCTCCTTTTATTAAAAAAAATGATACTGAAACATAAACCAGGAAGAGCAACAACAAAAAAGAATATCATAGTTTAATTTCAATAATTAATGTGGATGCAAAATAAAATTATAGCTAAAAGATTCCAATAATACATTACAGATATTATATATTACAATCAAGTGGGATTTATACCAGGAATGCAGGGATGGTTTAAGACAGAGGTGAGGAACCTGTGACCTCAAGGCCACATGTGGCCCTCAAGGTCCTCAAACAGGGAACTTCGCATTCAAACTTCACAGAACAAATCCCCTTAATAAAAGGATTTATTCCCTAAAACTTGGACTCTGTCAAAATGCCACACCCAAGGACCTAGAAGGCCACATATGGCCTCCAGGCCTAGGATCCACTTCTGGTAAAAATAAGGAAAACTATTAACATAATTTATTATATCAATAACAAAAGTTTTAAAAATCATATGAATATATAAATAGATAAAGAAAAAGATTTTGATAAGGTTCAACACATTTCTATTTAAAACACTTGAAAATAGATTTTTCTTTAAAAATAGATTTTTTAAATTGATAAAATTTACCTAAAACCATCAGGAAACATTATTTGTAATGGAGATAAACTAGGGGTCTTCCTAAGTAAGGCCAGAGGTCAGATATGAAACAAGAATGCCCTCTGTCACCAATATTATTCAATATTATACTGGATATCCTAGAAATAGCAATAAGATAAGGAAATGAAATAGAAGGAATCAGAATAGGGAATGGGGCAATAAAATTATCTCTTTTTAGAGATGATATAATATTTAGGAAAATTCCAAAGACCCAACTAAACATCAGTTAAAACAATTAATAATTTTAGCAAAGTAACAAAATATAAAGTAAATCCACATAAATAATCAGCATTCCTTATATCACAAATAAAACTATGCAAGAAGAGATAGTAAAAAATGCCTCATTTAAAATACTCCAGACAGTAAAAAACCTGGGTGTACACCTTCCAAAATAAACCCAGGCCCAATATAATTAAGATGACAATTTTACCCAAACTGACATATCTTCAACCTCATTCCAATTAAATTACCAAAAATGTATTTTACTTAATTAGAAAAAAAAATTCTAAAAAAAATCATTTGGAAAAACAAAGAGTCAAGTCTATCAAAGGAAATAATGGGAAAAAAAGGTGTAAAGGAAGGAAGTTTATTAGTACCAGATCTTGAACTGTGTTATAAGGTAGTGGTTATCAAAACTATCTAGTATTAGGTAAGAAACAGAAATGTAGGCCAATGGAATATAGATATATAATTTACAGTAGCAAATAAACATAATAACCATGTACTTGACAAGTACAAATATTTAAGGTGTTGGGATAAGAATTTGTTATTTGTTAAAAATTTCTGGGAAAACTGGAAAACTGGGAAAACTGGCAGAAACTGTGCATGGAAGGATATGTCATATCATTTGTCAAGATAATAGATACATGACCAAGATATCCAGAGAGATTTTTACAACAAAATTAGAAGAACATGGAACATATTTACTTATCAGGCTTATGGATAGGTGAATAATTTATGAATAAACAAGAGATAGCAAATTTATGTGTAAAATGGATAATTTATATTACATTAAATTAAAAAGTTTTGTACAAATAAAGCAAATATAGTTAAGATCAGAAGGTGAAAAGAAAATTGGGAAAAAAATTTACAGGCAGTTTATCAGATAAAGGTCTCATATCTAAAATATATTAAATGCTTTGTCAAATCTATAAGAATATGAGTCATTCCCCAATTGACAAGTAGTTAAAGGATATGAAAAGCAATTTTCCAATGAAGAAATCAAAACAATTTATAGTACTATGAAAAAATACTCAAAATCACAACTGATTAGAGAAATGTAGATTAAAACAACCTTTAGCTGTGATTTTACACCTACCAGATTGGCTAAAATAATAGAAAGGAAAAGTGGCAAATTTTGTAGGAGATGGGACACTTAATGGGACACTAATTCGCTGTTGGTGGAATTGTGAATGGATCCAACCATTTTGGTGAGCAATCTGGAATTCTGCCCAAATAGTTAATAAACTACCTCTACCCTTTGAACCATAAACATCACTACTTTGTCTATTTCCAAATGATTTGGGGAAAGGGAAAGGAACCTATATGTTTTAAATGTTTATAGAAGCTCTCTATGTGGTGGCAAAGAACTGAAAATTTTGAGGATATCCATTAATTGGTCAATGACTGAACAAGTTGTGGTATATAATTGTGATGGAATATTACTGTGCTATAAGAAATGATGAGCTTGATGATTTTAGAAAGACATGTAAGGCTTGCACGAAATAATGAAGAATTAATAAATGAAGAGAAAGAAAAATAAATAAACAAAAGTAAAAGCAAAAAATAATTAGATAGATAATAGACAGACAGACAGATAAGGAAAAGGCTTTATGTAGGAGGAACGATGTGACTGGAAACTTAGGGGAAGCATTAGAGGTTCCAAATTGTGTCTCTGATTGGAAGTATTGACAAGATCACACTAAACTATAAGCTTTTGAGGACAGTGACTGTGGTTGTTTTCATGCGTGTTCCCAGTTTCCAGTTATTGTAATGCTGTAGCCTTAAACACAGAAGTACTTAATTAATGTGATTATTGAAATAAGTACTGCTACACTGAATAAACACACAGAAACCTACGATTTTTCTATATAATTATTTCATTAAACATTTTTAATTGATATGTACATATCATTAGTACAAGGAAAGACTAAAATCCTTAGGAAGGTCAAAATAGACTGAAAGGGTTTTCAGGCCTGGGATTTCTTATGAAAGTTAATTATGCAAACTCCTAGGAACAATCTCTCAATACTCCTTTTAACATAGGAATAAATTATTCTCCCACTTTATATGCAATTAGGAAATTTTTCATTAATATTGCATAATAGAAAAGTTTTACATTTCTTCCTTCTTGAGACTGTCTTAATTTTTTTTTTATTTGTGAGCAACGAGACCTGATCTTTTTAACGAAACCTAAATATGAAGTCAATTGGGCATTTTCTGATTTACAACTGAAAGATAACTGGGAATTAGAACACTTTATTTTTTTCATTAATAAAGGAATGGGGATGTTTGCTTCATACCTGAATTAATAATATATGAAATTATAAAATCATGAAATAAGGTTAGGTACTCTTGGATCTTTGGGTACTTACCAGGAAAGAACATGATTGACAGTGAGGAATGGGGGAGAAATTACATTTTAATAAAGCACAGAGAAAAGCAGTGAAAAGTGGGGAGGGACACAGAGGCAGATGGGATGGCTTGGGGACTGAAGAATGGGATGGAGAACAGGATATGGAGGGAAAGAGGCTGAGAATATCACTCATGTATCCATGGATTAGAGTTGGGAACACTCAGCAGCATGGACCCAATGGACACAGAAGAGTGTTGGGGAAGGGGGAAAAGATTAAGATCTCATTTTTCTATTTTTTTGGTGGGGGGAAACAGACCAATTCCTCTCTGTGTCACCTTGGATTAGTTCATTAATGTGTCCAAACCATCTCAAAGTTATCAGTAAAACATCAAGGTAATCATCTCAAACTTATGAGCACCTTTCTGATGTTCTCCTGGCCTGGAGCTGTGGAAGTCTGGATTTTGTCTGGAATTGATGTATCATAGCACCAGAGCTTTGACAAACAGTACCTAGATGGCTTCTCCTGATTTGACACCTATTATTAGGATGTGAATTTTAGTTTGCAAATTATGCTTAACTAGAAAGGAGGGGGATAGACAGGAGGACCAGAACAAGATGCGATTTTAACATAGTATTCCACTATTTTTTTAAACTGCCCAACTTACTGTCTCTTCATATTAAAAATTAATTATTATTTCCAGTTTCAGGATTCTATTTGAATTGTTTAAACATCTAGATATTGCAATATGCTAATGGTTTTCACATGTGTTTTTTAGAACTTAAGTGATAATTATATTTAAAAGAGTATTCAAAAATATTTTGGAATGTTAGTGTTTTCTTCCTCCACAAATTACCCTCTTTCATAATTACCAATGTACATATCATATTATTCCCTATCTCTAAAGTCCAATATAATGTAAAATCCCTTAAGGTAAGGATTTTCAATGTCACGTAGGAAGAAGGTGTCTCAAATTAGTACTTCAGATGAACTTGGGCTTGTGTGATTTAAAATGTTATAGGAATGATGTAGGTAGAGGAGTACATTGCATGTGCATCCAATTTATGCAGTGCTAGGCAGAATCACTAATTCTTTGGATGATGGAGCCTAGGTTCATGTGAAATTCTGTGATTTTGGAGCAAATATATCAGGATGATATTTGATAAAGATAAATATAAAAATCTATCTCTTTGCTTGGGATAAAAATGTCAATTTTACAAATATAAAACAGGTAAAGTCAGGGCTAGACTACAGTTTGTATTAGTGTTTTAGTGAATTGAAAGCTCCACGTTTTTTTTTTCCATTAGAATGTAAGTTTTTCAAGGGCAGGGACTATTTTTGCTTTTGCTTTGTACTGCCAGAGAGAAATTCTGTGTCTAGCTCAAGGTAAACACTTAATAAATACTTACTGGTTATCAGCATTGTGATATAAACAAAACAAAAAGCAAATGTAATTTTGGGGTGAACTGATGCATTAAGAGAGGCTAGTACTGTTTAGGATTACAGAGGTCATAATAATTTTGTTGTACTCTGATAAATACACTGTTTATTTCTAGGGATGTCATCTTAGAATGTACATTTATAAATTGTAGAGCAGCAGAGGAGAGTGACTGGAATGATAAAAGATAAAAAGGTCATTTAATCTGAGGATTTTCTAAAGGAACTGGGGAAGTTGAATCTGTAAAAGACAATACTTAAGGGTGACATGTCAGATGTTTCAACCTGGAGGGTTGTCATATGGAACAAGAATAAAGTTATTTTGCTTGCTCTTGAGGTCTGGGAGGATCTTTTGCCTTTCTTTCTTTGAATGCTTAGTGATTAGTACAATGCCTGGAGCATATTAGGCACGTAATAAATGCTTATTGATTTACTGACTGTGAAGAAGGCAAAAGTAGGACCAATTGGTGGAAGCTGCAAAGAAACGTACTTAGGTTTTACACAAGGATACACTTGGAAATAATCGTACTAATTTAAAAGAGTAACAGCCTACCTCAAGAGAAATTAAGTTTCACTTTACTATAAATTGTCAAGGAGATTCTGCATGACCATTTATTGACATTCTCATTCAGGTTGGAATAAGTGACTTCTGACCTTACTTCTAAGTATGACATTTCTTTATTCTTCCTTTCTACAATCCATTAGCACAATGTCTTTAACATAAGGTATACATACTCAATGTTTATTAAGTTTGCTTACTTGAGTCAATGAAATTTACTCAAGAATAAATATAAAGCCCTAAACATTGACCAAAACAGTTAATTGCATAAATAACAGAATGGGAGAGATAAGTCTAGTTCAGCTAAAATGATCTGGAAGCTATGTCACAACTAATGAATCGATAGTCTACATGAATCTATACATAGTATCCAGAATGAGGGATACAAAAATCATACTGTCCTCTTCCCTGGTTAGATCATTTCTGAAATATCTATGTGTATATCTCTCTATCCAACTCTCTATCTTTATAAATCATTTCTATATCTTGGATACCAAACCATTATCAGAGAAATCTCCATTCCAGATATTCATATGAAATTGATTGTGAGACATGGGAGACACTGGCACAAGACCATCCTGCTTGGCAGGCCTGCACCAAAGAAAGTGCTCTGCTCTAACAGAAAAACAGAATTGCTGTAGCTAAAAAGAAACATGAGATCCATAGATTTCGAGACATCTCCATTCCAAATGTTTACATGGACTATTTAGGCGTGACCTGTGCTAGAACTTTCTGAGCTCATAATGGTTTGATCAGCCACAGTCAGATGCACTGTACTTCGACCCCAACATAGTGCTGTCATTTTGTTCCTCTTTGAGAATGAAGGACAAGAGTCAACCATATAATTATTTTTCTATGATTTATTTAGTAGCTTGATTAATTAGGATTTAATTGCTAAATTTCTTTTTCATTCTGGGTTTTTTTGTGCTCCTTAAAACAATGATTATTTTTAATATTATGGTTTTAAAAGACTTATTTATTATTTCTGATTCTTGTAATGTTTTCAATGCCTGTGCTCTACTACATGGTCAAGCTTTTTTTAATTATTAGGTAGTACTGAGAAATATGAATATTCTATAGCAGGTCCATTTTATAACACATCTTAAGTCTTTAAGCCCTAGTTTGTCCAAAAACATTTTCACTACTATATTTCTGTCTTTGTTTATCTTTTTGTTAGATTTATCTGAAGGGAGAGTAAAAGAATTTATTAAATACTTATTCTGTGTCAGGCACTGTGTTGGGTGCTTTATATTAGCTCCTCTGATCATCACAAAACATTGTGAAGTCGGTGCTATCATGATCCCCATTTAACAGATGAGGAAATTCATGTAGAGGGAAGTTAACAAATTTCCCAAGATCACACAGCTACTAAGTGCCAAGGCCAGTTTTGAACTTAGATCTTCTTAATTCCAGGCCTTAGATGGCCCATCAACATATAACCTTTTTATCACTTTTTCCCTTGAAATTTAGTGTGTGTATGTATATGTGTACATCTATATGTATGTATGAATATATGTGTATATATAAATAGAAATACTATCTGTGTGTGTATATATAGTACATATCCATACCTATCTTTCTATCTATATCTACATCCCTATCTATCTATCTATCTATCTATCTGATGGGGGAGGGGGAGGGGTTTTGGGCGGTGCCATGGTTGCTTTAAATGAATATGTATAAGCTTGATGGGGTGATCTCCATATAAGGCCATGGGGTGATCACCATATAAGGCTATAAATGTAAGACTGCGATATGATTGGCTCGGACTCGCTATATATTTTCTCGTGTGAGAGGGCTCTCTCTCTCTCTCCGCCATGTAACTGTTGAAGAATAAACCACCCCGCTTCACTCCTCCGCCTTCTGTCTGGTGTTTTTCCCCGTGAGGGGCCGGTGACGACCGAAGACCCGGGATGGGTAAGTAAGAGGGCCGTAGGGCTAGTCGTCTAGATCTGTTGTAAGGGCAAACGCCCGCAACAGATTTTGGCGCCCAACGTGGGGCTGACCCTTTGGGACGACTAGCTGGCGGACGGCCTGCTGGACGCAGCTGGTCTGCTCCAGTCACCAGGCAGCCTCGAGGCCATTGTAGCCTCGGGAAGAGGATAGGATGGGAACAGGGCATAGTATCCCTGTATTTAGGCCGGAGGAGAAAGGGGTGATAGCGGCGCAACTTTATAAGCTCTGCGCCCAAAAGGGGGGCAAAAATCCCCATTAAGACCTGTAGGGAGTTCATAGATAAGATCTGGGACATATGCCCTTGGGTCAGGCATGTCGGCATACAGGCCGATAGATGGAGAGTTGTGGGACAGCAGATGGCAGCTTTTGAGAATGGCTGCCCTGGTTCGCTGACACCCACCGATTTTTCGGTCTTTAAGATAGTGGACGCGGCATTGAATCCTTCCCCGATTGCCGCTTCCCGGTCCTTGGCCACACAGGTAGGCTCCTCATTAGCCGGGTCAGATTCAGAGTTAGAAAAAGGGAAGAATAAGGAATTGAAGGACCCAGGGGGCTTCGGTCAATATCCGTGGGAGGACTTAAGAGCTGTGGTAATGAATCAGGTGGCGGATAGTTCCGCTAGCAGTTCAGAAGGGGAAGATGAAGGTAAAAGGAGTGGGCGCCAAGATGGCGCCCGGGGATCGAGGGAGAGAAGAAGGACCCGGAAGGACACTCCCTCACATTGGGAGAGGAGGGAGAGACGGGAGAACAAAGGGGAAACGGATGCAGGGGGCGTGCTCCCCGCTTCCGCGCCCTTTACCTCCGCCTTGCCACCAAGCACCTCCTGTTTGCCAGGCAATTACTGTCCTGCCCCGTCTTTCGCTGCTAGTTCCGCATATGTCGCCCCTCCCTGCCCTCTGCCCCCGCCTCCTCATTATGAGAAAAGGCGAGAGGAGAATATTTGTGAGGGAGAGGGGTTAATAAGGCGGAGCCTCCGTGTGGCGGCGGAGGCGGGTGCGGAGGTGGACTTCGCCTCTTGGGATGTCTATCCCATTTTGACTGATCCCCTTACGGGTCAGCGTACTCATTCTCCCATCCCATATAAGACACTGAAAGAGTTCAAAGAGGCGGTGACTAAGTATGGCCCTTCTTCACCTTATGTTAGGAGGCTACTTATGAACCTAGTGACCGCTCACCCCTGGACCCCGGGGGATTTTGACGAGCTAGCTATGTCCTGTCTAGACCCTGCTATGCATCTTGCCTTCCAGGCACAAGTGAAGAGGGAGGCCAGGCATTTGGCCCGACTTAGACCCGGCAGGGCCCCTCAAGACACTGAGCACTTAATTTGTGGCACTGGCCATTTTTCCAACCCGGCCGTGCAGGCAGCCTATGGGCAGTTAGAATTAGATGATGTCAAGGCCGCACACATAGCGGCCTGGGAGAAGGTTTCTGCCAAGGGTATGACAGGGGGCCCTAAATTAGTCGGCCTGAAACAAAGACCTGATCAGACCCCCCTTTCCTTTGTTAACCAAGTTCAGGAGATGGTCCATAGGACCCTAGGCAGCGGCCCTGGAATGGACATACTCATTAAGCAGTTGGTTAAGGAAGGCTTGCGCTCCAGGGAGGCAGCTGCGGTGGCATCCCTGCCATCGGAGGCCCCCTTGGAGGACGTCATAGACAAGTTAATGGACCTGCCCCCGGAAAATCCGATTGCACAGTTGGTTTGCACTGCCCAGGATAGGGACCTCCAGCTTGTACAGGCGCTGGAAAAATTGACAGTCTCGAATACAGAGAGGGAACAGAGCCTCTTGGCGGCTATACAACAACTCAGCTCGTCAGCCCAGAAAGGTCCCGGCAGGCAGGCTTGTTTTCAATGTGGTCAATACGGCCATTATAAGGCCCAGTGCAAAGCCACCTCCAGGGGAACACCTCCTAAGTGTTTTAACTGTGGACGCCTTGGCCACATAGCGCGGTTTTGTCACGCCAAGAACAAACAGGACAACGGACAAGCCCCTTTGGAGACCGGGGTCTCCCCCGGATCTCAACCGCAGGGAAACGGCGGGTGGAGGGGCCCAGCCGCAGGGCCCCTCCCCCATCCTCGTTAAGCGGCAATTATCCTCAGTTTGTAAGAGTCAGGGCCTCTCCTGGAAAACAACCCTCCATCTTTACACTTCCCCCTGGAGAGGCGATAACAGTCCCTGCCCATTTGCCTTTCCACCCAGCTGTAGTGACCGGCCTAGAAGGCTCTCCTGACTTTGAGGTCCCCCCCAAGTAGCAGAGGATATGGAGGCAGTGTTGACCCTGGTTAATCCACACTGCACCCCCGTCTCTATACGGGCTGATCAGATCATTGCTAAGGCGTTTCCCTTCGGCCCCTCATCCCAGCATCCTTGCCAATTGAATTGGGCTCGTTCCATCACTTTGAACCGTCCCACTTTGATTATTCATGTTGAGAATTATCCGATCTTAGGGATCATTGATACGGGGGCTGATTGTTCAGTCATTAATTTGGATCAGTGGAGGAAAGAATGGCCCTTGATGGTTGCATCCACGCCGGTCCAGGGAGTGGCGGGGAACAAGAGAGCTCAGAGATCGGCTCGTGCCCTCTCGTGGTCGGTGGATGATAATGCAGGCAGGTTCACTCCTTTGTGTCTCCCCAAGCTGCCTTATGCTCTGTGGGGGCGGGATGTCCTTGCGCAAATGCAACTCTCCTTAGTAACCCCGGACTGCTTACCGGGAAATGGATAGGGACCACTCTCGATTTGAGCTTCGCCCCGAAACTGACCTGGACGAATAACCGCCCGGTCTGGGTTGAGCAGTGGCCCCTTAAAGCCGAGAAGCTCACTGCTTTACAAAAAATTGTTGGCTCCCTTTTGCGGAATGATAGGATTGAACCCTCCTTTAGCCCATTTATTCCCTCTTGAAAAAAAAAATATTCAGACTTTTGTGATCTGTGTGTGTTGATCCTCATCAAAAGGCTCGTTCTCTGGGTCAGAGTCAGTGGTGTCCGAGTATCTATAATGATCGGGCTCATTGTCACTAACGTCCGGCGTGACCGAGGTGGAGCTGCTGGCCTCTGGGTTTGACGGCTCTTCTACAGTTTTTGTGAAGAAAAGCTTCACCTTAAAGTTTGGAGAAAGTATCTGTTGGCCTTGTCTTTGTTCGCTTTGTCCAGATCGTTTTTGGACAATGTGAGTATGAGATATTCCTTGTCATTATCTGACCGCTCGGCACTGCAAATACTATCAATCTCTTGATCTCCACAAAGACTTCCATTTTCTGCTTTGTCTGAGTTTTCCTCTGGTCCTGGTATGAAGAATGTATTTACCCAAAAGTGAAACATTTTGTCCTTCTTGAGCATCTTGTTCTGCTTGTGGAAGAATTCCACTTTGATGTCACCACACACGGGCAAAGGCTATGGGTCCCATTTACTCTGGGAACGCACAAGCGGACCAGGCCCTCCACGCAGTTAGCCTTTCCCCACCCTCTCTCCCCCCGAAAGATTCCCCTGCACAGTTGGCACATGCTAAGTTCCATATCTCAGCTCGGTCTCTTAGGGCTCTTTATGGTGTGCCGAAGAGCGAGGCCAGACTTATTGTCCGGTCATGTATTGTGTGTGCCCCCTTCCGCCCTCGCATTAAGGAGGACGCATTTAACCCCCGAGGTACTGCCCCCAATGAGCTTTGGCAAATGGATGTTACACATCTCGGCTCTAAGTTTATCCATGTTTGTGTTGATACCTTCTCATCTTTTGTCTTTGCTTCCCTACAGCCTCGTGAGTCAACCAGAGCTGTTATTGCCCATCTCTATGAAATGATTTCTATCCTAGGAGTGCCATTAGCCTTAAAGACTGATAATGGCCCGGCATATACTTCCGAGGCTTTTGTCTTGTTCTGTACTGAATTTTCTATTCTACATGCTACAGGCCTCCCCTACAACCCTACCGGGCAAGCCCTTGTTGAACGGGCAAACCGTACACTTAAGACCGTCCTGTTTAAACAGAAAGGGGGAATATGCAGGTCGGTCACTCGTCAAGAGTTGGCCCAGGTTGTCTTTACCTTAAATTTCCTGCAAGTTAGAGATGACGGCACCACTGCCACCATGAGGTTCTGGAGCACCTCCGGTGAGAACACCATCTCTTCTCCATTGACCCTCCCCGCACCTAACTGGGCACTGCCCTGTTCCAGGGTAATGTGGCAGGATAAGGGGGGCCAATGGCACGGCCCTGTAAAAGTGGTTGGAAGAAGGCCCGGCCACCTTTCCTTTTTTCCAAATAATGACCCAACAGCGGTACAGCAATGGGTGCCCCTTCACAAAGTTAGGGATCTTGATTAAGGCACCACCCCCGACAGGTTGGGGGGTGAGGAGAATTCTTGTTCTTCTTGTCTTTCAGATTGTCGACTCACCCTCCTCATCTTGGGTCTCCTTGCTGAGAATGCCGTGACGGAATTACGCTGGGGACTGCTTTCCACCTTCCCGAGACCCATGCCTGTGACTTCTTCGGCACAAGTTTTTCCTCGTTTATTTACAGTTAACAACACCCTTAAGCTCCCTGTTCTGCACCTCAACAACGACACTAGGCCGGTGGAAAGTAACAGGACAATATCACTTAATGGGACGTTATGTTTTCAAATCACACCCACAGTCGATCCGGAACTGTCACCATGTGTCGGGCTGTTTCCTCAAGAGGCTGTGTGGTCTGACCGCCTCAACTTTACAAGCAAGAGGGTGACTAGCTCCTTATTGAGAGGACTTTGGCCGGCCCGCACAATGATTAGAGCGAAGGATAACAGTGGTCTCCTTTGTGGAGAGGGCGGAGGGGAGTGGCGGCCCCAGCCCAGCGCCCAGCCTCGCTGTCGGCCCTCCCGCCACAAGGATTTTTGGCCCTGGACGGAGTGCCAGTCACCCGCAGCTGTCCCTGTGCACCCGTTTTTTTACCTTTTCCCCTCCCATCCCTTCTGGTAATGTTACTGCGGGTGTGGCAACCAACTGGACTTGCCAAGATGCTAAACCTCTTATGTCCACTGTTACCTCCGATATAAACTCGCGTCATCTTCATTATGAAGATCCTGGGGTCACTGCAAACCTTTTTGATTTGTGGTTGCTCTGTGGGGAGGGGGGCGCTTGTTTGGATTTGCGCCCCATGGCCATGCTGTTGGGCGGGGTCATGGGGTGGGGAATTGGTACATGGACAGAACTGGACCCCTTCGATTTTAATATGTCAAGGCCAGTCAAGCACGTACAGATACCACCCACGCCTGTCTGTGTTTGGCAACCCTTTCTGTTTTTGGTTTCCAATCGGACAGGACACAATGAGTCTCTTCTCCAATGTAAGAATGACTGCTTTTATTCTTCCTGCTGGAATGCTCAAGCGTTCCCATTGGCAGTTGTCCTCCGCCTCCCATGGTGGGTTCCCTGGCCACTTAACATTACCAATTCTGCTTTGCAGTTAAGGCCCAAAAGAGACTTCGGCATTTCTGCTGCCATTATTGCCGCCATTGCTGTTGCTGCCGCTGCGGCTACTGCAGCAGCCGCCAGTTTGGCCTATGCTGTGCCGGCTGCGACGGCGGTTGCCAATCTGAGCGCCTCCGTTACCATGGCCTTAACAGCCCAAGAGGGAATAAATGGGCATCTGTATACCGGAATGATGCTTCTGAATCAGAGGGTGGACCTGATTCAGGAGGAGGTTGATGTCCTCTGGGAGGTAGCCCAAGTTGGATGTACTTTGCGTATGCCTGGTTTATGTGTTACTCCCGTTTTGTATGAGAATTTTACTAGAGCAGCTAACCTGTCCCGTCAACTTTCCGTTCTCCTCCTAGGCAATTGGTCTGCCGAATACGAACAACAGATAAGACAATTAAGACTGGCTATTGCATCGGTGAATTCCACCTCTGTCGATCCTGCCGTTCTTTCCGGACTGTCTAGGTGGCTGCATGATGTTACAACCTGGTTCTCACAGTGGGGAGGCTTAACCTCCTCCACCATGGTGTTTGTTCTTGTAATTATTTTGCTTTTGTATTGTGTTCGCAAGCTACGGCGCCGTCAGGATGGCTACATGCTTCTGACCCAACAGGCCCTTTTTACCCTCCAAGATGGGGGAGATCCTCAGGTATGGTTCCAGGCCATGGAGGACGTGTGACACCTGGGGTAAGACGGGGGTGACTCCATGACGGGCAACTCCTCCCTCCTCGGCCGCCTAAGACAGGACCCAGGGTGTCGGTGTCCTACGACGGGTAAGGTTTGAGTGAATCGGAGGTGACCCAAGCCAGAGGCCCCCGCACCGCACATCAGAGTCCTTGGGACAGGACCCCTGAGTGGTAATGGGATTTTTCCGTGGTCTTTCGGGTAAGAAGCATGGTTACCTGTGTCGCCTGTAGCGAGAAACTTAGCAGTCTGCACTGCCGATTCTTTTGACATATAGGATTATCGTTTGCTTTAAAGAAAAATGGGGGAGGGGGAGGGGCTTTGGGCGGTGCCATGGTTGCTTTGAATGAATATGTATAAGCTTGATGGGGTGATCTCCATATAAGGCCATGGGGTGATCACCATATAAGGCCATAAATGTAAGACTGCGATCTGATTGGCTCGGATTCGCTATATATTTTCTCGTGTGAGAGGGCTCTCTCTCTCTCTCCGCCATGTAACTGTTGAAGAATAAACCACCCCGCTTCACTCCTCCGCCTTCTGTCTGGTGTTTTTCCCCGTGAGGGGCCGGTGACGACCGAAGACCCGGGATGGGTAAGTAAGAGGGCCGTAGGGCTAGTCGTCTAGATCTGTTGTAAGGGCAAACGCCCGCAACATCTATCTATCTATCTATCTATCTATCTATCTATCTATCTATCTATCTATCTATCTATCTATCTATCTATCTATCTATCTATCTATCCATCTATCTATCCATTTATCTATCTATCTATCTATCTGTCTATCTATCTGTCTATCTATCTGTCTATCTATATCTGTTGACAAGGAGTTTTGGCATTTAGTCCATGTTGTTTCAAGCCTGATTCTCCAACATCACTTTATGTGACTTTTGCTTTCCTCTTTTTCTTCTCATGTACAGTATGCTAAGAAAAAAATGGTTTAATGTTTTATCAGTTGCTATTCTTTTGTTGTTGTTATTAGCTGCTTTATTTCTTTCCCTTTATTATATTTCTCTTGTCTAAAGTATTAGAAAAAGAAATAATTGCTCTAGATATAGTTTTCTTTCTAGAGCTGTTTTGAAAGCCTCTTTTTTAAAATGTCCATTTTTAAAAAAAATTATAGTTACTTTCAGAGTATCAAATTTGGCAGTATTTTGAGGTCCTTTCCATTTTGTAACACATTATTCATTTTCTCTTGCAGTTTTATTATTTAAATAGTATCTTTCCTGGAAATTAAACTTAAAATTTCCTTTCTCACCTTCTACCCATTTTTATTCTCTTCCTCTTATGAAATCAAATAAGCCTAAAGCCTTTTCTACATGCTAAGGTGTGTTCCTGAAGCTATTTTTCCCCATACCTACATCTATAATTCCTTAAATCAATAACACATGAACTCAAGGCTTTCACCATCCTGGTTGTTCACTTGTGCTTATCAATATATTTCTAATACAGTGGTACTCCAAAGTGAACACAGAATCCAAGGTGTCACCCAATCAGGGTGGAGCACAGAGTCTATTACTTCATTAGCTCTGTGTAGCAAAAGTGGCTCTAGCTAAACAGGGGGAAAAAGAATGATGAAAACTTAAGCCTTTTGAATTGCCGTCCTATAATTAGCAATATGGGCTAAGCATGATGTTAAGTTTTCATTTTTAAGAAGAACTGAGCTCTATGATTAGTGGTGGCAAGAACATCCCAGACAGTACCAATGGAGAAGGAGTAGCAATCAAAATCCAAAAGAGAAACTAAATAGTCAAAATGGTCAACGACTCAGAGGCAAACTTTTGCTTTATGGATAAAAGAACTTAGAGTGAACTTTGTGGGGGTTTGTTCTGTTTAAGAAATGAGGAGACCTACAGAATGGTTTATTCTCTTCATTCCCTTTTTCCTGACTCCTTTTCCATTAGAAAGGGGTGATGTTTACAAGCCACACACACACACACAGTTGTGTTTTGATTTTTCTTTCTTTTAAACTGTTGGTTTCAATATTAATTTAAAGCTAGTCATTTATAGCTAAATATAAGACAGATCACATTTGTTTTTGATTTGTATATTTCACTATTTACATATAAAGTGTATGGATGGAAGACGCCAGTGGTTTGACTCAATACATATTGAATACACAATGTAGCTAGGTCAAGGTTCTAACTTTGTCATGATAATCAGCCTTTAAGCTGATCTGGAGGCTCTGACTTGTGGTCATTTCTACAAATAATCTATATTAACAATTTGGCTGCTCCTTGAAATAGCAGAGAAAAAGATCTGAATGGAACTGAGGACCACTACTTTGTCTCTGTTCTAAATTAAGGTCACAGTCTGTTGTAACCAGGTGGCTTTAAACATGGGCCCCTTAGGCAACTTTCAGTCTTGGATGTGTTGGAAAAGGAGGGATGAGGGGTAGAATATGAAGTCAAAAGAAAGTTTATGCCTAAACTTATACAATGGGAAGAGTAAAGTATAGTAGGAACCAGTTTCTCTCCTTTCAGAGAAAGGAAAGAACTTTTCAGACAAACTCTTCTCCACAGCAACATAAACTAATTTTACCTAGGAGCTATGAATGAATCCCCAAATCACAGTAGCTCTTTTGCCTGCTATATCATAGTGTAAGATCATATTTAGCTTTAGTTCATTAATTCCTCCAACTCCCAGATCTTTCAAGTCTATATTTCTGTCCTGAGTTCCAATCTATATCCCCAATCCCTATCTGACATCTACACCTAGATGTCTGACACTGAAACAGATTGTTCAAAATAAAAGTTGTTACCTTTATCCCAAACCCATTTTTCTTAATATTCTATTTCTATCAATCACATTATTTTTCTCCTTATGTAGATTCACAACATCCTTAACTTTTTTTCTCTCTCACCCCCATATTCAATCAATTTCCATGTCCTGCTGATTCCACCACCTCAAAATCTTTCAGGTCTGCCATCTTTACTCAAACTGTAACCGCCCCACAATTTTTCATATCACTTTTAAAGAGACAATTGCAAAGCTATTGATCTACCTGTTTCCAGAATCCCCCCTCTACAATCCATTCTCGACACAGCTATCAATTTGAATGGAAATAGCACGAGATTTTGTTAATATCTTCTGATTTCTTAATTGAACAATAGACCTCTCCATACTGTTTGGGCATAAGAGAGAATGCCAAAGTCAGGGCACTTACCTCTTTATCTATCTACACTCATGAAATGCAGATCTAGATAAGAAATTATTCTTTTACATTTTCTGGGTTTTACAGATATTATAGACCCTTAGAACACCTTTTGTTATACACCTTTGCTTAGAATAAATCAATTAACAAGCTTAGGAATCTACTGCATGCCAGGCAGTCACTAAGGATACAAAAACAAACAAAAAAACAAACAAAACGCCCCAAAAAACCTGCAGGTTAGTTCTCTAAAGGAGATTTGTTGAGATACAAATTATATACATAAATAATTTGTGACCAGTCATTAACAAACACGAGTGCACACGTGCATTTGTGTGTGTATGTGTGTGTGTGTGTGTGAGTGTATGTGTGTGCAGTGAGGTGGTCAGGAAAGATAACATGTAGGAAGTGTAGTGAGATGCAGGGGCCAGCTTATACTAGCTCTGGAGAGATAATAGTTAACTTTTCAGTGTGAATATTTACTCTTCAGAAACTGACAAATGCTATAAATCATGATATGATTTAATTTTCTATTACTGTCTTCTTTTACTTATTTTCCGTTAACTGACTATTATTGAGGAAATATTGGTAAGGCAGACTAAAATAAAAAGTGTGTTTTGTGTAATCTGCCCCCTCTCCCCCAAAAGCTGGTTTTTTACCATCAGCCCCTTGGAAGGTAGCATTGAAGCTGAAACTCAAAAGAACATAGTTATGGGTACTTAGATGAAAAGAAGAGGAGAGAAATAATTGTGGGGAGGGCAGGGAGGGTCATCTATACATCATCAGACATTCAGTAGTTAGAATTTTGCTCACAGGAATCAGCTAATAGGCCAGTTTGGCTAAAGAAGACAATGTATGAATTTGAGAAATATATAATCAGTCTGGAAAGGTGGAGTGTAGCCATGAAGTGAAATCTACTAAATGCCAAAGTAGTATTAAGAACAAAGAATATCAGTCTATGTTACCCTAGTTCATCATTCCAACTTGTGGTTAAAATTTGTTTAGGATAGCTAAACTTTTTCTTTATCAGTACCAAGTATCATAATCATACCAAGTATCATAATCATACGAAGTACCTTTCCTAAAACTCAAGATATTCTTGTGATATGAATTCCTCATAGGCCTCAAAAATTAAAATTGAGCATTTACGAGGTTACTGAATACTCTATTGTTATGCTTTAACAGCTTAAAACTGTATGAAGACTTTTGAGACCTGCTGAATAACCTGCAATAAACCAATAAAAAGGTTTTTATTCCTATGATGGATCATAAACCTGTTCACTGTGCTGGAAAATGTAGTGAGGAGGTTGTAGAAGAGGAGCTGAACACAGGGAGGTATAATGGCAAGCAAAGGAGTATTTAGCTCCTTATTTCAGTTATTTATTCAGGTATTTAGCACCTTGTTGCCATTTGAGCCCTGTCTGTGATCATATCAACTCTTTGTTAGAAACAGAACCTGTGAAGCCCATAGTGGGAGTAACTTGCCAAAGACCCAAACAAGAAGGACATAAGAGATGGGCAGAACAGGAAAGAGCTGATGACATATGAAGTTTGAGCATAACTGGGACTGAGCAGAACTGAGAAGAACACTTCTGGTGTCTGGCACTTTGTCTGTTCTGTCTGTGTTGATATGTTTTTGTGTTACTTTGTCAGACAGAAGCATCCTGTCTGTTGTTTTTGTTACTTTGTCAAATAGAAGGACTTTATCTGTTGAATTGTGTTACTTTGTCAGACATATGCAACCTGTCTATTGACTTGTGTTGATTTCACCGGCAGAAAGAGAATTGAGATGATAGTGCTGGCAATGTGTGAATGTTGTTGTAATGCAACTAAGCTTGACGAGTGTAGATATTGTTGTGACTCTGTTAAGTTTTCTCTTCCCAGTTACAGAGACTTTGAAGGGCTTGAAGTGGATGGGTCACCATGAGCTTCGAACTGGAACAGGAGCTGGGAATTGCCTACCTGTGAGTCCAGGTGACAGTTGGGTAAATTCGGACAAGAGCTGGGAAGATGAAGAGGAACCAAGGAATTTGGGAGCCAGCCTCTAGCCAAGATGAAAGGACCTTTCCTTGGGCACTTAGTGCTGACTAAGAAGATCATGATTAACTGTGACCTAGGGGTGGAAGAACATTGTACATTGTACTTTGTAAAGATGATTGACTTACGGATGATTGGAAGCTAGTCTCCAATCAAGAAGAAAGAAGACTTTCTGACTGACAAGATTAAGACAATGTGACCTAGAGGTAGGAAATATTTGTACTTTCTCTCCAGAATGATATCTTTTGTTTAAAACTATATGGCCACTTTAATAGTAAGTTGTTATGTTAAATTGTTGTGAATGTTAAACTTTGGTTAATGCAAATGTTTGCCTTAGTTTACTGCTGAATAAATAGAGTTCAGGATACTATGTGATCAGAACCTTAAAGCTATTCACAGCAGCAGTCCTCTGGAAAGCTGCTTGTGCTTGGCTTTACAGGAGGGCAAAAAATCTGACTTAAATAAGACCATGTTTCACCACATTTTGCTTACAATTTAGGTAGAATTCATTGTTATTTACATGCAACCTGTTTCAGAGCACTGAGTCCTGGACTTAATGTCCAGAAGACCTGGGTTGGAACATGGTCATAGACACAATCATCAATCATGTAACCATAAGCAAGTCACTAAAGCTCTCTACCTTTATTTGCAAAATGGGAATAATAGTAGCATTCTACTTCACAGGTTTTTGTGAAAATCAAATGAGATCACATGTATATATCTATATCTATCTGTCTATCTATCTAACTTTGTGAACATTAAAGTTCCATTTGCATGTGAGCTATTAGTTATTAGAATGCAAGTTCCTTAGGAGTAGGGACTATATTGTTTGGTTCTTTGCTGTGCTGTGTATCCTGAAAGCCTAACACATCACCTTGCATGTAGGATAAGTTTAATAAGTATTTTGTCAATTACATTGCATTGAATGCAATATTTATTTTATTTTCAACACATATAGTTAGTCTGTCAATACAAACACACACACACACTATATGATAATACAGAGAGAGATTCAGCCCTACAGATGCAAAGAAACTCATCAAGCTGAAGGGTGGGGAGAGACAAGTATAGTGGCAGCGATCACATATGGTAGTGTATGGTGGATTGTGATGGGGCGGGGAGGGAGAGGGTGTTCCTGAGCAGGCAAGTATTATACTTTTAAAATGGACTTGATTGAGAATCGATAATCAATGCTAGATGCAGGAAGGGGCATTCCTTACCAGACCCAAATGTGTCAAGGAAATTCCTTATGCCATTTATCAATACCAGACTCACTTGGGGAGATTTTTTTTTTAAGTCAGGATCAGAAATTGTGTAAGGTTCTAATGATTTGAGTTGGCAATCAGAGACCCCAGGAATGACTGTGGTTCACAGCAGTGTTTGACACAGAATCAGAATTGGTCAAAACAATGGAAAAGTATAAGTTGTCTGTCATTGCTTGTATCTTAATGGTTGTTAGGACTATTCAGCTTAAGTGACTTCATATTGGAGTCCTATCTTTTGTAATATTAAATCTATTTTAAAATCATAATTATCATATCGATCTTTACAGATATTGGTGACTTTCCACAGTTATTACATATAAATCACTTTTCAAACTTAAAATATGTTTATGACCCTTAAAAGATATTTTAACATCATATATATACTAATTCACTCACTCATTCAGTAAACATTAAGTGCCTATGATATGTCAGGCATATAGCTGTGTATGTGTGTATGTTTGTGTGTGTATCTACTGAACATTCTCACGAATGTTTTTGTATGTATGTTTCTACATTGTGCGTGTTCATATCCTAGTGATAAAAAAAGAGAAACCACCCCAGAAGAAATAAATGTGATACGAGGGTAGCACTATCATATTTGTAATCAAAAGACAATATTTCAAGTATAATCTCTGACCCAACAATAACTGTATGACTGAGCAAATTGTATTCCTTGTCTTAGTCCTTGTTTTTTTCCATCAGAAAAATGAATGACTTGGGTTGGGGGAGTTATACTGATCTTTCAAATCCATGATTCTATGATCTTTCTAATGCTCCGATCCTGTTTGCTAGTCCCATGCCAGGTGGTGGACTTTGTTTATGAAGGGAAAATTATTATAGCTACTACATATATACATAGCCTAAATAGATAAATGTTCCTCTTGGCCTTTTTCCATAAAAGTCCATGAATAAAGTCCTCTCTTTTTTGTGGAGGTTCATTGCATTGAGTAGAACAGTAACAAATTGTCTGAACAAAATCACTGCTTTGAAGGAAAAATGTGTTGACCTTTTCAAATCTCAAAAGTTAATGGTTATTATCATCATTATAATATATTCTTATTTGTTAAAATTAAGCTACTTTTACTTTGCTTCTTAAATTTTGACGGGGTTGTAATTTCACTAGCTTTTAGGGGCTCTAGAGCAAAATTGGTCCTGTCAACTTAAATATAATTTTCTAAGAGAAAACATTTCCCTATGGTCTGGCATCTTCCTTAAATAATGCATCTTTAATAGCTACCAATTAAAATAGTTAGAGATTTATGGCTAAGGGATAAATACCTATAAAGGATGATTGATGGTATAAACTCAGACAGTTCTTATTATAAAGCTCCTTTGACAGGCACATAAATTATTCTGCAGTATTACAATGACTAAGAAAATATTATGACATATCTTGATTGGCTTCTACCTCCTTTCCATCTCACAATCCCAATGGATAGCCATGCACTTGATTTTTGTTAATGTACTGTGTCCTCACTGGGGAAATCTATATTAGAGTTCTAAGTATTATTAGTAATAAGGATATGTCCAAATGATCCATGCTTTAGTAAGAAAGAAAGGGTGAATGGGCTGAGTGTGTACATATGGCTAAAATAGCCTTGCCCTGCATTAAGAAAGTGAGTGCGCGCGTGCGCACACACACACACACTCACACACACACACAGAGCACCCCCCCAAAAAAAACCCCAACAAACTATGTTACATAACATAAAGAGTAATAATGCCAAAGAACACCAATATCTTAGGCACATACCTCCACGTTCTTTTTATTTTGGATAAACCTGGATGTTTTTTATGGAAGGTTTAGTGAATAATATGCCTCCATTAATTTAGAACTGACAACAGTTCTACAATTTATAATCTTACAGTAAGTGATTTGCCAAGGTTCAGATAACCAGGTGAGACTTGAACTTAAGTCTTCTTAACTTTGAAGCTGATTCTCTATCCCTTATGTCACAGTTCCTTTCATATAATAGAACCTCAAAGATGTAATTAACTGTAATTATGGGTTCATAACTTAACCCAGATTTTAACAGTTCTATTTTTGCTAAATATAGTTATTTTTACAATTTTAACCTTTTTGCCTTTTATACTGAGCCAGCATTGTAGTTACAAGAAAGGCAAGGTAATAAAAGTTCTTTCTGAGGAAATAATTTATTTTGAAAGATGAAGTATCTTTTTGATGGAAAAAGAACAAGGAAAGAAAGTTAAAAAATAAAATAACAATTTCCTTAACTTCTGCTATTGACATCTAATGTATAAACATTTTAAAGTACACAAGAAAAGATACCATACATCAACGTATCTTGCTTAACTTGATTGCAAAGAATATTACAAGTAAAACATTTTCTCCAGGAAGAAAAATCCAGGGTTCCCTTGGGTTCTCACTATATCTAACATCAATGCTATGCAAACAAGTTAGAGTTGTGAGACTCATTCCTTTTTGTTTGACAATAGGGATACAATTCAAAACATGTGAGCAATCCCCGGACACATCTTAGTGATATTATGAATATATTCTTTTGTAGGTGATCAATATCTGCATCTAAAAAAACATATGCTGATGTTCTTTATATGAAAGATGACAGCTTGTATAGCAATCTATATCTGGGTATGGAAGTATAACTGAGAGGAATGATTACACATCATCTGTCTCTGCAATACTGACTGCATGCACACTGATAAATCATCCCTTGGTTTATGACTACTACTAGTTGCAGAACACAAGGCTTGTACAATTCTGCCTCTTTTGATTCATAGCCAGCCTTGCTGTGTCATTTCACACCAGGCTCTGCTGTATCCCAGGCACACTGGACCATCTGTTGGTCTTTCCTGGAAGGACACATCAGACAAGTATTCAAGGATGTATTGGAGCCAGTTCAGATAGGAGCTGATTGTTAAATTTTTTTTTATGTGAGCATTTAAAACTCAGAAATCATAAATGCTACCAATTAGAGCTTGATTTATGTGTTGATTGTCTTAACTTGAGGAGTGATGGAGAAAATGTGGATAGTGCAAAATTAAACTTTCAAGTATAATGTGCATGTCTTTTGGAGGGGGACATAGGAGGTAGAAGGTGGATAAAGAGCATGTTCTTAAAACATTTATCAGAAGAGTTCTGGGTGTATTCTTAAAAATGTGAAGTTTAATAAAAGCTAGCCTTTATATAGTGCTTTGAGGTTCACAGAACACTTAAAATATTATCTTCTTTGAGCCTTATAATAAGCTTGGGAGTTGGGTACTTTTATTGTATTAATTTTACAGATGAAGAAATTGAAGCTCATAGAGGTTATGTGACTTGTCATATAGCTAATAAGAATGTGAGATAAGATTTGAACTTAGGTCCTCTTAACTCTAAGGACAGTATCTTCTAAGCCAGTTAACATGCTAGAATTTCAGCATGCTATTAATCTGAGGTCACAGCAGCCAGCTACTCTAAGTAAAAGGGGTGGTTAAGGCTGGTGTTGTTGATCCTTTGTTTTTGGAGGACCAATGACATGGTAGAATGATGTCTTGACTTGTGTGTGAACTGGATTTAAGTGAGACGGAGATGCACTTTCTTTCTTCAATATCCTCAATTTCTTTTCCAGAATCATTGAAGTCCAGTAGCAAGATATATGTCAAGATGACTGGCAATGGGCTGGGATATAGTGGATCACTGGTGTTTTCAACATCTGACCAGGCCCTAAAGCTCCACAACACCTGCTTTAGCTGCCTTCATGGCTGTTGGAAAAAAAAAACTGTCTTCAACCTCTTATTCCACTGGGTCTTCACAATGCTTGAGGGTGACATACTGCACCCCAACTCACTAAGACTTGAGATCAGTCAGTTACCCTCAACCTGGTATAGCCCATCTGCAGAAATGGTTTTACCAGGGAGTGACCTCCGTGCAATCAACAGCTTCTTGAAGCCACAGATGACAGTTGAGTGATTGGTAGACATCAAAGTTGGATAAGCAACCCCCAAAAGAGCTTGACAACCCTTGCACCAGAGGTTCTAGTCTTCCCTGAACACTCCCCATATTCTTAGGGCATTGATAGAAGCCTCTCAGCTTGTGGAAGGGAACATAAGTCTGTACACATAAGTCCTCTGAAACACAGACCTGAGGAGAAGGGGAAAAACCTCTTGAATAAATGAACAGAATTGACTTAAATTGGATATCTATATTAGACAAGCTAGTGTTACCCAATGGTCAGGAGAAATGATGATGTGGACCTAGGCAGGGTAGGCAGGGCCAACTGGAAACTGATTTTTTAAGTACTCAAGAAAGCTTAGAATAGAATAATCTAGAGTTTGGGTGAGTGTCAACAACATGGAAAAATGAGGTCAATAACAGAGAAGCAAATACTCAGAGTGAGAATGGTACCCCCCTGTTCACAAATCTCTAGTGGCTCCCCACTTGCCTCCAGAATAAAATACAATCTTCTCTGTTTAGCATTTATGGCATTTCATACTCTGGTTATTAGTTTTCTTCTTAGTACCTTATTCATGACTGCTATATTGCCAAACTGTCATTTTCTCTTTCTCTGTATATGACATTTCATCTCCTATAAGACACTCTTGTACCACTGCCATTTCATAGACTCCAAAGTTTGCTTTAGAACTCAGCTCCAAATATACCTCTAATTAGAATGTGTGGGGAAAAATATTAAGTGCTTACTTCAACCTAGGCTAAAAACTGCAAATATGAGTACAATAAACATGTCCTCACAGAGCTTATATTCTAAGAGAGAAGGGTAATGTGTATAGGGGCATAATGGCCAATGAGGAGAATTTTAGATAAGGAAATCAAAGTAAAGAGAATGATGATTGCACATGTATTCTCCCCTGAAAGGATTCTTTATCTGCTTCATATATAGTTTGGTTTTACTTTTTCAAATCAATTTTTATTTTCTTCATTAACTTATTCATCAAATAAAAACATTTAAATACATTAAAAAAAACAAGAAAGAAACTGGATGTGTTTTTACAGGTTTTTTTTACTTGTAACAAATTTTTCTATTAGTTTTTTGTCCCTATGTAGTTTTTTAGCATATAGCATATAAACTACTTGAGAGTAGTAGATGTTTTATTTTGTCTTGGTATCCTTCTCCTTGACCCACAGTGGGTACATAGTTAAGGCTTTGTTTTTCAGTCATTTTGGACATGGCCAACACTTTGGGACCCCATTTGGGGTTTTTCTTGATAAAGACACTGAAGTGGCTTTGCCATTTCCTTCTTCAGCTCATTTTACAAATGACAAACTGAAATAAACAGGGTTAAGCAACTTGCCCAGGGTCACACAGTTAGTTAGTGTCTGAGGGCAAATTTGAACTTAGGTTTTCTAGCACTCTATCCACTGTGTCAGCTTAGCTACCCCAGTGAAGCCTTACTCAATGAATACATAGCTTGAGACAGTTTGTTGTGCTGTCTGGACACAAATTCTGCATGAGAAAATTCTGGAGGCATGTATCAGAAAGTAAACAGGTAAGTAGGGTGGGTAATGTGTTGGCAGAGATCATATTTGAAACAGTCCTCCTCTAATGGCTAAACGATCTCTAAAATTGGAAAACCTTCAGCTAAACCAAGTTATTTAGGAAATAACTCCATATTTAATTAAAAAATACTACTGGGAAAACTATAAAGCAGTCTGACAAATTAGTTTTAGAACAACATCTTATGCCATATTTAACAATACATTCTAAATATATATGTGGTCTTAATTTTAAGAATCACACCTTAAAAACATGGAAGAGAAGCATGTCATTATTTTCACTTTTATGGTTAGAAGACATATTCTTATTCAAAAAAGGGGAAAGAAACACATTGAAAAGGTAAAATAGATAAATGATTACAAAAAAATTGAAAAGCTTCTGCAAAAATATAATTAATGTGCTTAAAGTTTAGAAGGGAAGGGGAAGAATGAGAAAATATATAAAATTTATCTGATAGTCTTAGTATTGATATGCAAGCAATAATTTTATATGTATTATATGCCTGCACACACACATGCCTGCATATATGCATGTATATGCACACGTATGTAAAAATGTACATAATTTTTGTGTGCATAAACATACCTAGACCTGCATATGTATATGCACTCACATGCAAATGTATGAATATATATGTGTGTGCTTATATTTTATATATGCATATACTATACACACATAGGTCTGTGTACCCATATGTAAATATTCATATACCTCTGTACTTCATTATAAAGATTGTGTAACATACATGTATGGATATAAATGTCAGGACATTGTAGTTCAATGTACATAAACATACATACACATACACAAAATACACACTATATATATACATATACACATGTACACACTAACACATATACAACCATGTGTGCCTCTATGCAGTGCAGTCAATGCACTTAAACTCTGTACATGTATAATGCATATATGTAAAGCTGTACATGTAAATATACTTATGAAAGGGAGAATAGGGTTCTTTCTATGAATGTCCTCAATTTTTAAAAGTGAAATATAAGAGGAATTTCCTAAGCTGAGAGGGTGGAGTTTGGGGAAGACATCAGAGATTTGAAGATGGTTGAAAGATTCAGAAGAACTACTGTCTTGAGTGTTATAGGAAGAGAGGTATAAAAGGATTGCCTTGCCACAGTGAGGGCTTATTTGAGATTATGAAATAAAAAATTTAGTAGACTCTACATGATTTCATAATTTTGTATAACTTTATTCAGCAGTACATGAGTAGGACTAAAGGCAACAGATGTGAGAGTAATCCAAGACTGATGCTTGCCAGAACAATATCTTTAAGAGAATAAAGTTTTTGAGAGAAGAGGACAGTATATAGTTTAACTGGTTCATCAAGGGGTCAAATGAGGAAAGGAAGCAAGAATAGTCACTATAGTGGTTTTTTTTCTTGGAATGAAGTGAAGGTAGCAGTTTTGAGGTTCACAGTAAAGATGGAGAACAGGGTTTAGAGAGGCAAGTCAGAGATGGAATGAGGATGCATCGTCATTGTCACAAAAAATAACAACAATAGAAAAAGAATGACTGTTAATAATCATGATCATAATCACAACACTGATATAGCATTGGGGAAGGAAATAAGCATGTTTATAATACTCTACTATCTACTAGCTACTGTACTAAATACTATTATCTCATCTGATCCTCACAACAACTCTGTGGGGTAAGTGCTATTATTTTATTCTCATTTTATAGTTGAGGAAACTAAGACAAATAGAGATTGGGTGATTTGCCCAATTTAATACCTTTAGTCAGTGTATGAAGTTGTATTTGAACTCAGAACATCCTGATAAGAGGCCAATGCCCCAGCTACCGTGTCCATCAAGCCTCTCCCCTGTGCCTTAAGGTTTGCAAAGTACATAATATATGAAATTCACCTCTAGGTACCATTCTGGCGTGTGTAGGAGGGCACTGCCTGAGAAGGGGGGTTGAGGAATCAGACAACCTTCTAAGTGTCATGAAACAAGGGATTCAGTGTGTCAGGTGATATAAGTAACTTTATACTTACTTAGTTCTGCCAATAACACAGATCTCAACACTTCTATCCCACATAGTCTGTTTGAATTTTTAACAATTGTTCTTGCAAATCCTTCAAGTATGATCGTTTCAATATGTTTAGAGCTTTCTTTTGATTCTTTCATTTTATGGGTACTAAATAAACTTTGGTTGATCATCCACCAATCTTTTCCCTGATTCCAGGGGAATTCTCATGATATTTAAGGGAAGTACCTTAGCAAAACTTTTGTAGCAAATGTAGACAATCTATCACTGATGTTGGCCCATTAACGATACGGTAATAATATTAACTAATGATAATAGATAGCAGCCTTTTTAATTGACCGTAGTTGTGGAAAACAAATACTGAGAGCATCTTCATAAACAATTATGAATTTAATAGTTTTTTCCCTAATAGACAAAAGTCAATATAAATAAATAATCTTCACAATAGCATTGGAGAGACACAAAAAGATCTCTGTGAAGTAATGAATGAAAAATAAAGAAAGCAGAGTAAAAAGAACAATATAAACTAAAAATATTGCAAAAATGTTACCACTGAGTTCCAACAAAATTCTGATCAAATGCAATGACTAAGGGTAGTAGCATGCTACCATGGTTAAAGAACATACCATTTTTGTTAAAATAAATTACAAAAGTAAAAAGTAACCTGTTATCAACTATGGTCACACTATAGAGCTCTTTTGGCTTAATGCCTTTCCAAATATAATATTTCTAATCAGTTTGCCCAGGTTTGTTGAGAAATTTCTATGATGCTCAAGTAGTATTCCAATTATTGGGGGAAAATAGTGTAAATGAGAAAAGAATGTGTTTATATATTTGTCATACTTGACAATACATTATAAATATATACATAAAAAAGGAGTGGGCAAACTAAACAACCATAGTATCTTTGTAACTATATTCTCAGGTGACATTTGTTTATATCTTTCTTCCTTTCTTCTTCTTCTTTTTTTTTGGAGCAGGGAAGTCTCGGCAATTGGGGTTAATTGACTTACCCAAGGTCACACAGCTAGTGTCAAGTGTCTGATGCTGAATTTGAACTGAGGTTCTACTGACTCCAGGGAAGATGATCTATTCACTGAGCCATGCCACTTAGCTGCCCCATGACATTTCAAAGGAATGAGAATGTGACATTGATATTTAGTGACTTGCTTTGTGTACTTAGAACCTGACAGTAGATGGCATTCATATTGGTTAAATTGAGTCAAGTGGTTTGAATTAACTCATAATTTAACATATGAATTAGCAACTGGGTGGCAAATTTGTGATGGGGCTGCCAGGTTCTGTGAAGGCTGCATTGCCCCTTCTAGCCACTAGAGTGGCCTTGCAACAAAGTATTCAAAACCTCTGAATTCCTGACCTGCTTTCTATGAATGGTGATGTCTTGGTTTTTGAATTCTGCTCAAATGTAACTCCTCCTTGTGTTGATAATGATATCCACATTATGCTCTATGAGATGAAATCTATTTTTAAGTAGTAATTGCTGTAACGATCTTACCCTTTAGAAATATTCTCTCCTTCTCTCTTTAGAAATACTCTCTCAGTTTTTCTTCCTTACTAATAATAATTCTGACATATGGATCACTGCAGTTTTAACAAGCATGGTATTAGGAAAAAGAAAAAAAAACAACCACTACCTAATCCTTCTTTTTCATTCATTTAGCTATCAAACTTCTGTATAGAAAAGGGAATTACTCAAAGCCACTTGAGAATGGATAGTTAGGAATTTGTAGATTGCTCCTAAGGGAGAAAAGACTATAGAGAAGGTTAAGTCTCTTGCTAGTTCACTGGGTCTTCTTACTGTTAGAATTCAAGGCAACCTACTTTCCATGTCAGACTCAAGAGAACAGATGATAGTCATGTAGATTCTTTGCTTGCATTTAAAGGGGGTGGGGAAGGATTAGTGTCCCCAGCATTACTTCCTTCTGCCATACTGTAGCAGCAAGCATCTTAGCATACCCAGGATGGCTGCCAACACAGGTTCTTAGATCTGCTTTTCTAAAGGAAAGCAACTCAAAATGGGTTAACAATCTTGTTTTAATGAATCAAACATACATCATTTACCTAGTTCAGCATCCCGAACTTCAGAGAATACAAACAAGTTACAAGCAGACAACAAATACAGAGAAACATCAGGAGACAGGATTCCAACTGTCTGATCATTACATCCATATCTATTCAGTTACCAGGGAGGGAAGCACCAACATCTGGGTTTTCAAAGCTGGGGAGCTCAATGGCCGCCCGGGAGTTCAATGGCTGCCCAGAGTATCGTCTGGTCAAATCACATAACTCTTTTCAAAGTGAGCCCCCAAACAAAATCTCACATCAGGGTATTTATAGCATTCTCCTGGCTCAGAGAATATCACAACCCTCTTAACCCACAGCCCAATCTAAAAGCAACAAGGTGTGGGCATTCCTGGAAAAACAAGTCACCCGCAAGAGGCTCCAGGTGATCACATTCAGCCTATCAGGGGGCAGAGTATATTTTCAAATCAAGGAAGTTTCTCAGAGTTACTTAAGCCTAGTCAAAGGGCCTAGGAGCAGGGAAGATCTTAAGTTCCCATTCCCATAACACATTAATCTTTTCTTTGTCTTCAAAGTCTCATTGCATGAATTAATGAATAATGACAAAACATTTATTATGCATTTATTACATGCCATGCACAGTGTTAAATTTTGGAGATACAAATACAAAAGGAAGACAGTCATTATTCTCAAGAAGTTTGCATTCTAGTAGAGAAGAAAAAAAAACATATAAGAGAATAGCAAACAAGTAAAAATATTTGCCTTTGTGAAGATATGGGAATTATGAATGGAGCTACAGGAAAATCAGTTATTGTGACTTTTCAGAAGTGAAAAGAGTATTGATTTGATTAGTATTCCTACAGCAAAAGGTGAAAGGATGATCTTTTGTGTTGGTGCATTTGGAAAAGAAAACTGTATGCAGAGAAAAGGGTGATAGAAAAGAGATGACTAAATGGATGGTTGATGAGATGTGAAGGATGCTCTATTGTTTGCTAGCTAGTGTAGGTTATGTTTCTCTCATATAATCTTTTATGATTAAATAAGAAAGACCCTATGTCTCTTGGACAGTGTTACCAGTGTTGATTGGATTGTTACCGAAATTACAGTCATAAGGAGATTTGGTAGTCTAGAGGGAACAGTGGAAAGATGGATGCTAAAATGGTGACTAGGTTGAACATTCAGATGGGATGTGCAGTTCAGAAGATAGAGAAGCAATAGTCTCTTCTATTTTCTGTTTCTGAAAGTGTTTTTAAGACCCTATTACCATCTGTGATAGGACAGTCTCAGAATATGCATGTAAATCCCTTCCCTTACCTGAGTCATCCTCGAGAAATTAAAAGGCAAAAAGGGAGAGATAACAAAGGAAAACCACACTCCCTCTCCCCACCCTTTTTGGTATAAATAGCATTTTTTTAATATGAAAAGATTTAATCTACTTTTCCCATGCCATTTGAATGATGTCAATTTGTCTTCCATAAAGCCATCAAACTCATCTTTCCATAGGAATGAGTTTAACAGCAACAATTATATTTCTATTTATTAATATATTAAACATAAATTAAACCTATAACAACATTTCTATAAGACAATGTCCTTTAAAAATGTGAAGCAAAGCTATTACTTTGTCATAAAATTGTTTCACCTTAATTCTCCTTGCCATTGATGGTGAACTAGGTAAGTGGGTGAAGACAATATTTGCATAGAGGTCAGATTTCATACTCAATAAACAGTGACTTCAAACCACTTAGCAGCCATGAGACAGATGGCAGCTTTCCCAGAAGCACTTCTTTGGAATGAAGGTTTCCAGGAATAACCAACCACACAGTATTTGAAATACACTAGTATTATCCAGTCATCTCTCTACCTAGAAATTGTGTGCTTTCATATTGTTAAAAGTGGTAAAACATGAAGTGGAAGGCAATTGAATGAGGAGGAGCTAATGAGAGGCTCTGTCACATCTAGCATAGTCACAATTAGTGACAAACACTTATGTGAGTTTACACATAAATGTAGAAGGTAGCTAAATATGTTAAATTTGTATTGTTTATTTCTCTTCCTTTTTGCCCTCAAAAATATCTCCCCCACTATCCTTACCTGAAAAAATACCACACAATATTATATACTTTTAATTAAAGAAATGAAAATATTAGCTAGGAATATGGCAATAATAACAATTATAACACATTTGCATAGTAGTTTAATATTTAGAAAGTGCTTTTTACAAGCAACAAGAATAACAACCAAAATGTTCTTAAGGACTTACTGTGTGTAGCCCATTATACTTGATGATGGAGAGGGTAGAAAGTTAAGATAAGGAACTACCCCTATCCACTTGAAATCATAAAACTGTGATTTTAGTATTTAAAAAAAAAGACAAAGAAAAAGACAAAACCTAAGCACATGAAGCCATTATGAAGAATCGATAACTTTGTTCCAATTCAGTTATTTGAGTAGCAACTCATCTTAAATAGCTGCTAAGTGAAGAGAAAGGCCCTGAATGAAATTGGACATTGTAAGTTAAGTAACTTACAATAGATAAATAGGTAAGTATCCATTGTATGTCACCTCCCTTACCATAAGCATGCAGAGACACACAGAGAACATGGAAATGTTAAAATCTTCAATATCAATACATGGATATCAAATATCTACTTTTCTTTTCTAAAGAAAATGTTAGATTGATCTGTTTAACCACTCCTAATTTCCATGGCTACTGTTTGGAGCTCAGGCAAGTTAGTAGGACTACACCGTGAATCTTCACTCCTGAGAAATACAAACAAATACACCCCACACTTTGACCCAGGGCAAGGCACTCAAATTAGGCCCAAGGGAAAATGGGAGGTTGGGAGGCAGAGCACAGTAAAGGTGAAATAGGGCCAGACTAATCCATAAATTCTTTTAAAATGCCACTCTATTCTAGGGAGCTGCACTTGAAATTAGAGTATAGGGAAGAGGGGCTAAAGATTGAACATATGATTTCATTGATTTAGGGAATATCTGGATGACCAAGCTTTCCTATCAATACAAGTTGACTCCTTCTCTATAATTTAAAGGCATAGAAAGTTTCTTGGAGCGCTGAGCAGATAAATAACCTGCCCAGGGTCACATAGACATTATGTGTGAGAGGGAGAACGTAAACCCAAATCTTTCAAAACTAGCTCTCTATCCACTGCATAGTGATTACTCTCCATTAGACTGAATGTAATTCAGTGAATTTGGTATCTGAAACTGCAGAGACAATATCCATCAAGAAGGAATTCTTCTGGCTGCTTCTTTTGGTATCTGCTATCATGCAACTAGTCGTATTGCTCAATGAGCTCTCCTAAGAGGCCATGTGCCTACAGATGTAGTCTAATCAGGAAATAACAAATGATTTGTGCTGCTTCAGTACTTAATAGCCATTAACCTATGCTGTTACCATGAAGGCACTTTCATTTAGCCATCTGATTCTTGGAATCTTCTAGAGGATTATACTCCTGCCAGTATGCAGGCACATTCTGGTATTACTTGTGTTTCAAACAGAGAAACTTAGTGTTGGAAAATATCCCATGCCAAAAAATTGCCTTTAGAAAGCTGTTTGTTCTCACATCTCTCTGTTTTCAAGAATCTCAAAACATGTGGCAGTTTGTCATCCTCATTAGAAAAATGATATCAAGGGTTATATTTAGAGGCATGGGCATATTTCTTGCCACTTTTTTCAGAGTGATCCTTCATTGAATGGCCTATGGAATAACTACTCACCAGAGCTGGTACTATATATGAAGTGGCTGAAGAGGGAAAAAGAAAATATTTTTGCCCTTGCCTAGAATCTACCCTTTTGCTCCTGTAACTATACTGTAAATTCCTAAGTCAACCAACCACTCCTTTGATATAAAGCTTTGTTCTTCTCTTGGTTGAATTTCTACCCATTCATTAAACATATATGTCAACACTTCCTTAAAATCTTCCATGACACCCCCACCCGCGGTCAATAATAGCCTTCCCCCAAGACCACACAGCATAACACTTTACTTTAGAATATACTATAATACACTTATCATGCAATATTGTATACTTAAATGATTTGGGATTTTATCCACATACTGGTTTGTAAGCTCCATGTGGGCAGGGAGCATGCCTTATCTATTTTGTGTCACCCCCAGTACAATGCATTGCACAGAACAATTAATACATATTTATTAAAAGGATAGTGTGGACTGAAAGCATAAAAGGCCTCTATTCACATCCTTCTATCTTCTGGGAAGGACAATATATTAGACCACTATTAGCTATTCATAATTGAGATAGAATTAGTTTATTACATTAATTAGTAGAGACTTGAGAGAATGCTATATCAGACAGAAAGTGAAGAAAGATCTGTTGCCTAGATGGTATCATGAGGATGCTGTGTCCCTGGGATGGGATAGGTACTATCAAAGTATGCAGAGAATTGCAAAAGTGTTAGAAAGGCAATTTTGCCAAAAGCAGGCCTCAATGAACACAAATTGCATTTTAATATATCATTCCTCATACCATATACTGGTACCAATAATCTATAATGGCTATGTCTAAGTCAGGAATATTCTAGCAATCCAGCTGACATTGCAAACGAAGATGACTTTATCTAAACATAGATATTTTCTTCCAAAAGACTGCAGGTGTAATCTGAAATGTGATACACAAAAGAAACATTTTATAATTCCAATATTTGTGATATTTGAGGGTCTTTCACAAAATGCATAAGAATTCAATAAATATCTAATGTTAACATGTGAAAGAAACATCACAGCAAAACAAAGGCATAACCTTACCATGAGAATATACAACTACTGTTTTTTTTATCCCCCTTGTCTATTAATTTGGCTAAAAAAAACAAGTAGGTGGGTATTTTGTAGGTAACATGAATTTTCTTATTTTTTTTTTAAAGCAATTGGGCTTAAGTAACTTGCTCAAGGTTACACAGCCAGTTATTTTGTATGGGTGTTAAGTATCTGAGGCCGGAACCAATCCCAGGTTTCCTGACTCTGGGGCTGGTGCTCTTACTCACTGCTCCACCTGGCCTCCCTAGAATTGTCTTATTTAATGAGGGAAAACAAACAAGCATTAAATCTTTTGACTACTTAGAATCATTAAAGAGTTGGGTTGTCAAGAGAATGACATTCTATGGTTTGAAAAGGACAGCTCTCCAGAGATTCTCCTTACCTATTGTGTTGATTGGAAAAGTTACCGCTGTATATAGTAAAGTCAGTAAATTGGAGCCAGTCTAGGCAAGGAAATACACTGTGGTACAGTAAGAATGCCCCTCCTGAATCACTGCTTTGTTGTGGTGAAGGGGATTGGGTAGCTCAAGGAATCAATGAGTTATGGTGTACAGTTACCCAAGATGGACAGGTCATGGTGGAGAGTTCTGACAAAATATGATCCACTGGAGAAGGAATAGCAAGTCACTCTAGTATCTTTGTCCAGAAAACCCCAGCAACAGTATTAAAATGTATGACATCAAAACATGAGCCCCTCAGGCGTGCTATGGTCCATGGGGTCATTAAGAGTCTGCATAACTGAACAACAAAAACAACTGGGGGCAGTGCTTGCTTCGGTGTTAGAAGACTTTAGATTCATATGCCAGTTATTCCATATGACCTTTGATAAGTGTCTTAGACTCTAGTCCTCTGATTCCTCATCCATAAGATGAAGGAGAAGGCCAGACATGGTGGAGCACACTTGTAGCTGTGGGGGCTGAGCCCTATGGATTGCTTGAGCTTTGGAGTTCTGAGTTGTAATAGGGCTAAATCCAACTGGTGCCCATATTAATCTGGCAACAATATGGTGAACCCCAGGAACAGATAGATAGCCACAAACTTGACTAAGTATGAATAGGTCCAGTTTAGAAAAAAAAAGGACCAAGTTAATAGTTAGGGGGCCACAAGAAGAGGGTACCTATTTTGAAAAAAAAAATGAAGAATTTGGATTAGATAAATTTGAGATTTAATTGAGCTCTAAATCTATGATACCAAGATATGATGAGGAGAAGAAGATTATCAGATCAATGCCAAATAAGAATCAATGGCTATAGGAAATTGTTATTAAAGGTGGAAGCAGGAAGGAGTGTAGAAAGAAAAGGGAAGCACTTATTTAGCAACATAGGACCACACATTTAGACCTAAAAAAAATCTCAGAAGTCACCTATATCAATCCATCATTTTATACACTAGGAAAATGAAACCCCAATAGATTAAATGACACATAAGTGGCAGATTTGAAATTTCAACCAAGGTCTTCTAACTCCAAATTTAGTGCTAATTCACTATACTATGCTTCCTCGAATCAAGTGTGATCAGGTAAATTAAAGGGTACTTGTCTTGGTCAGGATTTGTAGTGTAGCTTTTGCCTATTTTTAGTTTTCAACATTCACTTCCGTAAGTTTTAAAATTTCCTCCTCTCCCTCCCCAAGAGGGCCTGCAATCTGATATGGGCTCTACACATGCATTCCTATTAAACACATGTTCACATAAGTCAGGTTGCATAGAAGAATTATAACAAATGGGAAAAACCATGAAAAAGTAAAAAAAAAAAAGCAAAAGAAATAAGAAAATAGTCTGTTTCATTCTGCATTCTGACTATAGTTCTTTCTGTGGATGTGGCTGGGATTTTCTATCGTGTGTCCTTTGGTATTGCTTTAAGGTTTTTGCATTGATGAGAAGGGCTAAGTCTATCAAAATCAATCCTGACACACTGTTACTGCATACAATGTTGTACTGGTTCTGCTCCCCTCATTCAGAATCAGTTCATGTAAATCTTTCCAGGTTTCTCTGAAGTCTGCTTGTTCATCATTTCTTATAGCACAATATATTCCATTATTCACACACCAAAACTTTTTTAGCCATTCCCCAACTGATGGGCCTCCCCTCAATTCCCATTTCTTGGTCACTACCAAAAGAGCTGTTATAAATATTTTTGTACATATGGGTCCTTTTCCAATTTTTATGATCTCTTTGGATACAGCCCTAGAAGTGGCATTGTTGAGTCAAATGGTATGCACATTTTTTTAGCCCTTTGGCATAGTTCAAAATTGCTCTCCATAATACTTAGATTAGTTCCCAGCTCCACCAACAATGAATTAGTGTTCCAACTTTCCCATATCTTCCCCAACATTGATCATTTTCCTGTGTTGCCATGTTAGCCAATCTGATAGGTATGACATAGTACCTCAGAGCTGTTTTGATTTGCATCTTTCTAATCAATAGTGATTTGGAGCAATTTTATATGACTATAAATAGTTTGAATTTCTTCATCTGAAAACTGCCTGTTCATATCCTTTGACCATTTATCAATTTGGGGAATGTCTTGTATTCTTGTAAATTTGACTCTGTTCTCTATATATTTTAGAAATGAAACCTTTATCAGAGACACTGGTTATAAAAATTTTCCCCAGTTTTCTGCTTCCTTCCTAATCTTGGTTGTACTGTTTTTGTTTGTGCAAGAACTTTTCAATTTAATGTAATCAAAATTATCCATTTTACATTTCATAATGTTCTTTATCTCTTATTTGGGCATAAATGCCTCCATTCTCCATAAATCTGACAGGTAAACTATTCCTTGCTCCCCTAATTTGTTTATAGCATCAGCCTTTTTACCTAGATTATGTACACGTTTGAACTTTATTCTTCTATGTGGTGTCAGATGTTGGTCTATGCCTTATTTCTGCCATACTATTTTCTAGTTTTCCCAGCAGATTTTGTCAAATAGTCAGTTTTTATCCCAGAAGCTGGAGTCTTTGGGTTTATCAAACAATAGATTGCTATAATCATTGATGACTATGTCTTGTGTACTGAATTTATGCTTCTGATCTTCCCCTCTATTTCCTAGTCAGTACCAAGTGGTTTTGGTGATAGCTGCTTTATATTACAATTTAACATCTGGTATGGCTAGGCTACCTTCCCTAGCATTTCATTTCATTAATTCCCTTGATACTCTGAACCTTTTGTTCTTCCAGATGAATTTTGATATTATTTTTTCTAGCTCTAAAAATATTTTTGGTAGTTTGATTGGCACTAAATATGTAATTTAATTTAGGTAAAATTGTCATTTTTATTATATTAGCTCGGCCTACCCACAGGCAACTGATGTTTTTCCAATTATTTAGATCTGACTTTGTGTGAAAAGTGTTTTGTAATTGTGCACTAATGGCATATGTTAAGACCATATAATATTCCTTGATAATATTCAAAAAAAGAAACAACTAGTGACCACAAAGGTTTTACTGAGCCTTTGAGTATCAAGCCCCAAAGAGATATAAAATAGCAGACATTCTCATTATTCTTGGAGAATGTCTCATACAGATTCTGTTATTAATTTAATTTAATTTTTTTTCTTTTTGGAGGGGGGAAGGCAGAGCAATTGGGGTTAAGGGACTTGCCCAAGGTCACACGGCTAGTAAGTGTTAAGTGTCTGAGGCCGAATTTGAACTCAGGTCCTCCTGACTCCAGGGCCAGTGCTCTATTCACTGTGCCACTTAGCCACCCCCACATATGGAATCTAAATAAACATAAGATGTATTCCTTAAAAATTATAAGGTTCTATAAATGCTTCTATTCTGAAACACTATTTGTAATAAGCCTCAAAATACTATATGGTAATTTCAATTAGATCACAAGCTAAATGATTGAGTTAAAAAAAATAAAAAGAAAGTCAGCAATATTTCAAGTAAATATTTAACCAGCTGAACTTAATTCTGAGGCAATTTCCCCAGAAGTGTGCATAAGGGAGAGTGGTTAAGACCAGTGGAAATTAGAGGGAAAGGAAAACAAAAGGATGGTTACAGCCTGATGTAGAGAGAAATAGATCAAAGGTGGAGATACACCTGAATAATATTTGACAGCTTATGGCATATAAGGGAAAAAAGACAGCGTATAAGTAGAAAGAGACTAGGGGAATTTGCCATCATGGAGAGAGAGAGAGAGAGAGAGAGAGAGAGAGAGAGAGAGAGAGAGAG
>NW_027187309.1:3232877-3236996 GCF_028583685.1 Petaurus breviceps papuanus
GAGAGAGAGAGAGAGAGAGAGAGAGAGAGAGAGAGAGAGAGAGAGAGAGAGAGAGAGAGAGAGAGAGAGAGAGAGAACCAACAATGGTAAATGAAAAGCAAGGTATGTGTTCCTTTCCAAATAGGTTCAAACAATGTGTACTTGAGACATTGCTTTTGAGGCCAACTTAATCTTGTGAGTTTGATTTTTGATTTCTGGAGAAGAAAAATGCCTGAACTACTGAAATAGCTTCTTAATTGAGCTTCTCTGTTTTAAATCTCTCCCCATTCCAACCCTTCCTCCACAGAGCAGTCAAAAGTGATTTTCCTAAAGCATAGTCCTAACCCTTTCACTACTTTGTTCAACAAATTCCAGTGATTCCGTATTATTACAAAGATCTAATACAAAGTTTTATATTTGGCTTGTAAAACCCTTCACAAAAGTCCATGCCACTTTCTACTCTTGTTATGTATTTATTCCTTTCCCTGTATAATCCAACCAAACTGGTTTTCTTATTATCCCTCACAAACGGCATTCCCTAACATTTATCTGCCTCTTTGCATAGAATATCTCCCATACCTAGAATGTGTCACCCCACCCTCTCATCTTAGAATCTCTAGTTAACTTCAAAGTTTGACTAAAATGACAGCTTTTACATGAATTTTTTTCCTAATTTATGTAGCTTTTAAAATCCCCCAATTACCTTACATATTTTGTATGTATTCTGTCTATTCATACACACACACACACACAAACCCACACATGTATGTGCATGCGTGCCCCCATTTGTCTCCCTGCTAGAATAAAAGTTCCTTGGGGGGAAGGACAGCTTAACTTTTATTTTTGCTACCATGGCCCCTGGCTCATAGCAAGTGCCTAATTCATACTCACTGATTGATAATTTCTTTCCTTCTTCTCTTCCTTCATGTTAAGTTGGGAGTCAGTTTTTTGTACCAAGGGAAGTATTATAAACACAAACAACACACAATTCCTATGAGGTAGAAAGAGAAAACCCACAGATATTTCAAACATTAGATATTTGTGAGCCAAGAAGTTAACCATTATCATGGGGACCAGTTCCCTCCCAATTACCTGGAACCTGTTCCAGGAATTGCAAACCAAGTTCATAAAAGTATGAATATTGTTGAAATTGTCAGGAACCCAGGTGCAGTACTCCTAACCTACAAAAAATCCATACCTCTCCTCTCCTCTTTACCAGGAGGAAATCTAGAGTCAGCCTATTTTGTAAAACAATGACCCTGTGGGCATGGACCTCAGTATTAAAGCCCTCCACTGAACCTATGATCTCATTAAGCAAGTCCTTGCAAAAATATGTTCAGTAGTGCTATACTATATTGGGGCCACCAGCACTCAACTGTTTACTGTCTTGCTGTGCTAAATAAAATTATTTTATCTTTCTTTTCCTGCTTTTGCCTCAGGGTAAGGCCCAAACTATGATTTATTCATTTATTTTAACAATTTGATATGCCAGACAAGAGCTACTTATACTTGTATGGCTATCACTGGGTGAGACTTCTGTCCAATTCCACAACTAGCCCTCACACCTTTGTCCAATCACAGGTAGGGGTGGACTGTCTCAGAAGCAAGTTAGTTGCTTACTGATCAGAGAATTAAACTGAAGCAACTCAAGAAGGATAAGGAGATATTGGTTCTCAACCTAAATATTGATTCTTTTTTGTGTGTGAAGAAAAGGAGTTTCACCATGGGGAAAAGACAGGACAGTGGTGATCACTGGTCTTGCCCAACACTAGGTTACCAAAGAAAGAAAGCTCAAGGAGATATCGGTATCAATAATGGTATTGGCACAGAGTAAACCTCCTACTAACTCCCCATTAAGCAAGCTGTTAAAAGCTTGAGACAAGGGAAAACTGCCAATTCAACTGAGAATGTCCAAAACTCAAGCTTAGAGGTCAATTTTGACTGGACTTAGTACTTATAATCATGGTCAACAAATTTGCCCATATAAATACAGAGCCTTTGATTATTGTCAGTTGTGCATGCTAAAAACCAGAATTTAACATCTAGAGCTTAGTCAAATGGAATGTAGGTATTGTTAGTAGAACTTTCAAACCAAGACTATCATTACTATATCCACTGGAGGCACTAGTCCATACTGTACAACCCCTATAAAATCCCAATTTCTAAAAAAAAAACAAAACATGGCACTGTTAAGAACCACTATTGTAGGGGATAATTAGAGAAAAAGGAACTTAAGAAAGAGAAGAGGGAGAGGCAGAAAGAGAAGAGAACACTAAGAACCAGAAAGAGAGATTTATTAAAAAAAAAAAAAAGAGGGATGGGATGGCCCTGGTGTGTTTTCATTTTAAAAGAGAGGAATACTTTAAAAGAGTTTGCAAGAAGCACTGAGGCTTCCAGCAAAGGGTGACTTCCTCCAGATTATCAACAAAGGCCTCTGTAAAGAAACTGCTACCATATAAAACACATTCACCCAGCATTGCCTCTACTCCCCCACCCCCAATACCATTTGCCCTTACCATGGGAGCTGGCCACTGCCAGTCAGTTGAAATATATTTGAAGTATGGAATTATTTTAGGAAATAAGGCTCTAAAGGAATTGATACCTAGTATTTTGCATTATGGCAATATGTTTAGAAACATATTGAAATGTGTTAAAACTGTTAAATATTTAATTATGCATATTTTGCTTTAAAATGGAAAATAATAACAATAATAATACTAACTTACTGATTGGGAGAAAAGATAGCAAAGAACTTTCAAAGTGGCCATATTTGGAAGTTTTTAGAATTTTCTATTTTGGCAGGGTCATGAGATCCTGTCAGCCTTGAAATTTGAAAAACCAGGACCACTCTTAGACAAAGGGGAGGTGAGCTGAGGACTTACAAATTTGTCTATATTAAAGACTGAGTTTTATCTGAGATTATTTAACCTTCACTTACTGAATACTATGTACTGAAGTTACATCTTTGAGTGAACTTAGTAACAATATATTTTAGATTCAAACATTTTATTTTGGGTTAGGATTTAATGGACAATACAGATTTCAAGGCTTATTGCAGTCAGCATTTTTTTGAGTGAACTATCATGCATTCACTGCATATATGAAACTCCAGATTGTGATTATTCTTAATTTCTAAATGGCAGATGAATGACATGCCCCTATATGTGCTTATTATTAACTATTATTGCAACATGAGAATGATAATAACAATAATATCCTAGCCCTAATCTGTGACTGGTGAAATTCTGCTATTTTTGGTAAATTAATCTCTTAGGACTATAATATATTGTTATGAGTTTTAATTTCAGGTATGATTGTCTAAATTGTCATTAAGCCAATAGTTCACCATTCAAGAAAATGTAATGTACTGCCCAAAGGAAGTAGGGTTTGGAATCTGCTACCTAGGATTCTGTGCCTATCTAGGAAAGTTGAGGGGAAGACCTTGAATAGGCAAAGGTAGATCCTCTTCACTGAGTTTCCTTGTTGTGCTATTTTCTTTCTGAAGAGGAAAAATTTATTCACATGGTTAATCCTTAACATGGCTATGATACCTTGTAAATAATGTGGAAGATTGGCTATCACCTATGACTCTTACCCGGAATCAAACAGATAAGGGAATTTACCCTTTTTATGACTTATGTTAAGTCATTCTGTGCCCTTGAAGTGAGTCTTGGTATTTTAATAACCATGTCTTCTCCTTTTCCTATTAAAACAAATTTATATAATCAGGGTGGTTGTACAGTGGAAGTTTCTTGTTTTTACAACACTACATCTATTAATTAACAACTACTAAAATATCTGGATTGCCAAAATAAGATGCAAGTATGAGTAATTTTTACCATTTTAATCAACTCCATATCCTAAGCTACTAAGAAAATGAGTTCTTAGGTTTTTCATCCCCTTGTTAATAGTTATCTATTCATCTATAGGATTAGGTGCTCAAAGGATGATATGAGGATAATATATATCCTCAAAAGAGAGGTATAGAATGAATATTTAAGAGGTTTTTAAAAAATTTAATGGAGCACTAACATTTGAGAAAGTAATGATTACCGTTTGAGATCTAATTACTAGAATATATGTATATATAGACATAGATAGATAGATAGATAGATAGATAGATAGATAGATAGATAGATA
>NW_027187309.1:3237006-3264917 GCF_028583685.1 Petaurus breviceps papuanus
ATAGATAGATAGATAGATAGATAGATAGATAGATAGATAGATAGATAGATAGATAGATAGATAGATAGATAGATGGATGGATGGATGGATGGATGGATGGATGGATGGATGGATGGATGGCTTTCAAATATTTCTAATGGGAAATATAGGATTTGAGTATGTCTTAGTAATAAATTCCAAGCGTATTAAGGTTTTACATATAAAATTGTATTAATGATTGTAAAGGAATTTTAAATGTATCTTTCTTCTACTTTGAAGTTTCTGCATGGAAGAAGCACAAACTTGGCATGGGCTCCAGCTCCAACCACTTTTAATACCTGTAAAAATTTTACTTCTAACAAATTTTAAGGCTACAGAATCCACAAAGTGACAGAGAGAAACAAATCTCCTAATGAAGACAGCCTGGCAGGCTTACAGGAAAGGTCTGTCAAAGCACACTGGGAGCCAAGCTCAGTCCTGCATGGGCCATGGTTCCAGTTCCAGGGTGGCCCTGAGCAGCAGCGGCCAGAGCACACTTCAGCAAAGTGAATCGCCAGCAGCTATGGTGGTTTCCAGACTTCTCAACCCATAAACAACAAAGACAAAATAAAAGCTCAGTGTGGAACTCTGTTAGAACACAGAGGGTGGGGGGTGGGAATAGAAGAGCACAGTCTGACCCCTAGCCCCAGGGTGAGAAGTGATGGAGGTGTGGCAACTGCAGCCATGGCTGCATGGCTGCCTCTCAAGCTCCTGGCCTGCAGATATATGGGGATCAAGAAATCATTCAGAGGGTAATTGCTCTTGCTATAACTCACTTGGATCTGGATTGCAGTCTTGGATGGTGGTCCTGGGGTGTGTGGCCAGGTGCCAGAGACTGTGGGTACTGTAGAGAGGGTGACCTCCTAATAGCTCTGGCAGCTGTAAAAACCCCAGCCATTTGGGACAAAGCTCTCTCCATTCTGGAAACAGAGTTCTACTGTGGCAAAGAGCTCAAAAGCCAAGAAATTGTCTGGCAATATGAGCAAGCAGAGGTAGCACAAACAGACCATAGAATTCTTTTTGGGGACAGAAAGGATCAAGGCATGGAGTGGGAGGAAGACAGAGAAGTAAGAATTCCTGTATCAAAAGCCTCCAAGAAAAATATTAATTGGTTACAGGCCATGGAGGAGCTCAAGAAGGATTTTGAAAATCAAGTAAGAGAAGGAGAGGAAAAATTGGGAAAAGAAATGAGAATGTTGCAAGAAAATCATGAAAAGCAAGTCAACAGCCTGCTAAAGGAAACCCAAAAAATGCATTGAATAAAATAACACCTTAAAAATAGACTAACTCAAATGGCAAAAGAGGTTCAAAAAGTCAGTGAACAGAAGAATGCCTTCAAAAGCTGAATTTGCCAAATGGAAAAGGAATTTCAAAAATTCACTAAAGAGACTAACTCCTTTCAAAATTAGATTGGAGCAACTGAAAGCTAATGACGTTATGAGAAATTAAGATACTATAAAAACAGATCCAAAACAATGAAAAAAATATAAGGCAATGTAAAGAAGAAGAAAATAGAATAAGTGGGGGGGTGGGATAGTATGGAGGGAAATGTAGTTAGTCTTTCACAATATAACAAATATGGAAATGATTTGAGTAACTACACATGTACAACCTATTTTTGATTGCTTATCTTCCCAGTGGGGGTGGGTGAGGAGGGAAGAAGGGAAACAATCTGGAACCCAAAGTTTTAAAAATAAATGTTTAAAAAAATTATTTTTTATATGCAACTGGGATATAAGATATACCGGCACTGGGGTATAGAAATCCATCTTACCCTACTAGAAAGTTAGGGGGATGAGGGGGGAGGATATAAGAGAACAGATTGGGGGAAGGGCTATTCAGTAGGCTTGCTATCTTGCGGTGGGAAGAGGGGAAAGACAGGGAAAAAACTAACTCAAAATCTTGTGGAAATGAAGGTTGAAAACTAAAAATAAATAAATAAATTTATTTAAAAAAAATAATTTAAAAACATTCTCTGTCTGATAATATTAAGGGTCAGGAGAACTCATTTTCTTAGTCAGACCTTCATGGATTCCTTTACGATTCTTCCTTCAGTCTATTGATGGCACTGTCCATATCAGATATATGGTCTGAGTAAAGATAGAAAGAACAAGTGCTACATTAAAAAATGAAATTTTCTGAAGCTTCATGTGAATTATAGTTTCTTAATTTGATGTTCTTGCTACAAATGTTGTTAATAGGATTACATCCATAAGTTTGAACTGGATTGGTTTTTACAAAAAGAACTAATTACTAGTATCCAAGTTTAAGTAGATTTTGTTGCATCTTACTAAATTATACGGTCTTATCACTAGCAGGTTTTACCAGAATTAACTACTGTATCTCCGAGACACATGACCTGGAAGGGGTACATTGTTGAGGAAATGTCTCTACAAAACTGCCCTTATCCATATATACACAGCTGTTTGAGAGATGCACAGGAGGTACTTGCCAGACTCTTGAAGATTATGGTTGCTGCCAATTGACTTTACATTCATAAAGCTATAGCTATATTGGGTTTATTTACCCTACTGTAATTTTGCTTGTTTAATTAATTCTCTGTGTGTTATGACCTGTTATCTATTCTGTAATTTCATTATCATTTTTACTTGGACTGATACTGATTTGGGAGCTGAGACCCTTGTACTGAAAGTTCATTTTTCATGATTTACCCATGGTGGTAACACAGAGATCCATTACATGGCCTCTAGTTCTCTTTCTTGTCAACAGGTTAATTCTTCAAGGAAGAAAACTGTGACCAAAAGGGGTGGTGGTGGCAGATATGCAACCCTACCATTTGAATACCTGCAGGTTGACTTTATTTAACTGCAAATTTATAAGCAATATATATGTTTTGGTGTGCAGAGACAAATTTAGCCATTGGGTAGAGGCTTTTGCATATCCTATTGACCAGTCTTACTGCCATCAAGGTTGCTGAGCAGATGAGCTGGATTCACCACCCCTATGTGAAGCCTGCTGATTGACCTCAGTCTGACAGAAGATAAAACCCTTGATCACTCCCTGGAACTATAAAGGTTAAAAAGACACCCACCCACCCAAACCAATCAGTGGTCCTTGGCCACCTGTTTGTTGACTATTAATTATTTCTCAATTTCCTCACTTGCTATCTATGATGCATTTGTTGTATATGTTTTATGCCCTACTTTGCACCCTTGGAATTGGGAGAGCAGGAGAGTCCAATACTTCTGTCCATTTGATCCAACATTAAGCTCTACTTTACGGCAAGTGCTGTATATGTGCACGTGCTCCTTTATCCTTGAGGGAAGAAATGCCTCTGGTGGGCATGGGGATAGACATCTAGTACTTTCATGATTATTATTTTTCAATAAATAAGGCAAACTTAGTTGTAGCAACAAATTGTACTGTCATAGGCTGGAAGAACAAGTCCTCCCCTTTATTCACTTTTAATTGGGAAAAGATTAGTAACCTCTTGCAATCCTGCCCCCCTTCCACTTTTTCTGAGATTGTGACATATTTTCAGGCTGCCAGTTATGAGAAAAACAGGACATAAGGTCAGGAAATAGTATGGCAAATGGGATGTAATTATACCCTATGCCTGAAACAAAATATGACCATTCAGGCCACGTAAGAATTTTTCTCAAGCTAAGAGGCCTCACCCTGGAGTGATTTTTTTAGGACATCCCCTGTCAACTTGAGATAAAGGGGACTAACAAAGTAGAAACAAACAAGGCTCTTTAATTAAGGAAATGCAATTTGAAACACTATGTAGCACTAAAGTACTGGAGTGCTTGGAAGGGGCAGAAGGGGCCTGGTTTAAATGCATTTCAACCTGGAGAGAAAGCAAGCTTCACAAAGATGCTATGTCATTTTACAAAATAATGGAAAGTTCATAGAGAAGGCTTAGAGAGGTTTAGGGAGTGGTGAAATCGGGTCAGGACAGCGGGTTCTGGGTACAGTAACAGAGAAACCAGGAGAAGGGCTTCAACTGATTTAAACCTGCTCTGACCATGGGGTCAGGGTCAGGGAGCACTTCTGATAATGATATTCAAGATTCCTCCCTTTTTGGTTAAGATGAGTTCTATCACTGACTAAGGGAGGTATTGAGTAGTTCTGTGCACTGCTGAACCATGAAAGCATTTAGTCACCTTGATCCAGCAGGCAGACGATAACAGAAGACAACACTTAAAGAGGAATGAGCAACTGGGAGGACTTTGGCAGATGATGAGTGGACAGTCTGGAAGGGGATAAAGCCTGAGACCCAGCCCAAGGTAATATTTGTCAGGGAGAAGCCTTCACAAGGAACCCACCATGGAGAATTGTAAATGGAAACGTTAAGGGGAGAGGCAGAAGTAGTGGTGTGGCAAGAATCACGAGTGAAATAATAAAATCTTCAAGGAATTTTGCTGAGGGTAGGGTACCAAGAGGTTTTGTTCAGGGGAGTACACATTAAACAAAGAGAGAAATTAGAGGTCGAAATGTAGACTGTGGCAACTGGGACCCCTTTGCATCAGAAGTCAGGAGGGGTATAGCAAAACTACCAGAGACAGGAATGGTTAATAGACCCTATGGTAGATGCTACCCATGTCCCTTTTAGGTTGACCCACTTGGTCAGCTCAATGGGAATGATGAATAATTCCAGGCCCAGGATGGAAAAAAAAAAGTCGTTATAAGCACTGATCCAAAAGGAATTAATCCTGCAGAGGACACAACCTGCTGGAGGCCAGGGGTGAAGGTATGGCTCAAGTGCCTGAGGATAGAAAGGGAACAAAAGAGGGCAACTAGGGCCAGAAGCCCAAACCAGTGAGCAAGATGGTGATGGGCATACATAGAAAGCAAAGAATTAACAAGAAGGCCAGGCTCCATAGCTGGCACAGGGACATGTACCTTGGGAGATCCAATAGACAAGCTAACAAGGAACAAGGGGAATAGAAGCAACATAACAAAGCAGTAAAAAAAAAAAAACTCAATGAAAAGTAGAGTCATGTAGCACATGATATTCACCCCACATCTAGAATCTTGGGGGAGTGATCTACCATTGCTGTTCTCTGCTTCTTTTTCTGAATCAGAAGGAGCTTAAGCTCACTGGTAGTGGTTTGAACTGTCTACTGGGGGTTGCGGTCCTCTTTAAATGAGACATATGTATGCAGCTATCAACTCCTTTCAGCTTTGTGGTGGAGGGATTGGTCAGGATCTGTTCTACCCGTGCTACAGAGCATCCTTGCTCAGGTGTCATTTCCAATAGACCCAGCTTGTGGGTTCCAGCTGCAAGGTAGACTAGTCTGGGGCTGGGTCCCTAGAAATGACTGAGGAACAAGATGGTTAAGGTCTTGAAGATTTTGAATAAACCTCCTGCAGTAGGACAGAAGGGAAAACTTGGTGATGAGGCAGTCCATCAAGTGCCCAGTGATGACCTCAAAGGGTTAAAAGCAAAACTTCCCAAAAGGAGTTGCCCTAAGGTTAAGAAAGTCTAGGCAATGTACTTCAGCACTTCTTAAATTGTGGGTCATGACCCTTGCAAACCATAGTTTAAGGAATACTGAAGGGGTCATTAATGGAAAAAGTTCAAGAAGTCCTGCTCTAAGTTAAGGCAAACACAAATATCTAAAACCTGTCAAGTGGAACCTTAATAATCTCATTGATCATTGATCTACCAGATATACCAGATACAAAGATTGGGGTGATAAGCACAGTGTAGGACCTGAAGTGCCAGCCAAGCAGCCAGCAACCGGGAGACAACTGAACCAGTGAAAGGGTTAATTTGTCAGCATGTATCTTTTGGAGATGCCCCTGACAGGGAAAATGAAGCCTTTATCAAAAACACTGACTGTAAAAATTGAGTCCCAGCTTTCTGTTTTCCTTCTAATCTTGGTTGCATTATTTTCATTTGTGCAAAACTCTTTTTTTTAATTTAATGTAATCAGAATTATCCATTTTGCATTTCATAATGTTCTCTATTTTCTTGGTCATATATTCTTCCCTTCTCCATAGATCTGACAGATAAACTACTCCTTGCTCTCCTAATTTACTTATATCGCACTTTATGTCAAAATCATATATCTATTTTGAATTTATCTTGGTATACCATGTGAGATGTTGGTCTATGCCTAGTTTCTACAATATTGTTTCCTATTTTTCCCAGCAATTTTTGTCAGATAGTATGTTCTTACCCCAGAAACTAGAGTATTTGGGTTTATCAAACAGTAGATTACTGTAATTATCTACTGCTGTGTCTTGCATACCTAACCTAATCACTGATCCACCACTCTATTTTTTTAGCCAGTATCAAATAGTTTTGATGATTGCCACTTTATAATATAGTTTTAGATATGGTACAGCTAGGTCATCTTCCTTTGTATTTGTTTTTCATTAATTCCCATGATATTCTTGAGTTTTTGTTCTTCCAGATTAATTTTATTATTTTTCTAGCACCATCAATTTTTTGGATAGTTTGATTGGTTTGGCACTAAATAAGTAAGTTAATTTATGTAGTTTTGTCATCTTTATTATATTAGGTTGGCTTACCTATGAGTAATTTATATATTTTTAATTGCTTAGATCTGACTTGATTTGTGTGAAATACAATTTTTTCCATATATATTTGCAAAAATGCCTCCAGCTTTGAAAACCCAGATGTTGGTGCATCTCTCTTGTCACTATCTAGGTATGGATGTAATGATCAGACAGCTGGAAGCCTTGCTGGCCTGTTTCTCTGTCTGTATTTTTTGTCTGCCTGTAACTTGTTTGTATTTTCTCTGAACTTAAAGGTGCTGACTTTTCCCCCTGAACTAGGTAAATCATATATGTTTGATTAAATTTAGATGGTTAACCCTGTTTTGAATTGCTTTCCTTTAGAAAAGTAGATCAAAGAACTTGTGCTAGCAGCCATCCTGGGTATGCTAGGGTGCTTGCTGCTGCACCATGTACCACTGAGAAAAAAGTATATTCCTTTCTATCATCATTCAATTTTCTCCCAAGTTCTATCATTTCTTTTCTAAAATTCTGTTCACCTCCCTAACTTCTTTCTTGTTTAATTTGTCATTTGATTTGTCCAGTTTTAAGAAGGAAAGCTTGAGGTCACTCACTAGGATACTTTTGCTATATATTTCTTCCTACAACTCACTTAACTTCTCATGGATTTGGATGTTATACTACCTGGTGCATATATGTTTAGTACTGATATTATTTCTTTGTCTATGGTACCTTTTGGGAAGACGTAGTTTCCTTCCTTATATTTTTTTAATTAGATTTTTGCTTTTTTTAGATAATGATTGCTACACCTGTTTTTTTTTAACTTTTATTTTTACTTCAGCTTAAGCATGATATATTTTGCTCCAGTCTTTTACCATTACTCTCCATGTTTCTCTCTACTTCAATTGTGTTTCTTATAACTGACATACTGCAGGATTCTTGTTTTTAATTCACTCTGCTTATTGGCTTTCCTTTTATTGGAGAGTTCAACACATTTACCTTCACATTTATGATTACTGTGTATTTCCCTCCAACCTATTTTGCCCCTTTATAATTTTCTCTCTCTCCTTTCACTCTAAGCCTCCTCACCAGTGCTTTGCTTCTCATAGCTGCCTCCCTCAACTTAGTCTCTCTTTTATTAACACTACCCCACCTCTTTTCTTCTCCTTTCCCCCTTCCACTTCCCAATAGGGTAAGATAAATTTCTATACCCAACTGAGTGTTTATTTTATTCCCTCTTTGAGCTAAATACTATGACTGTAAGGTTTAGACAATGTTCACCACCCCTGTGTTCCCCCCATTCTTACTGTAATAAATGTGCTTCTTCATGTGATGTAATTTACCCCATTATGCATCCACCTTTCCTCTTCTCCCAGTACAATCCTTTTTTCACCACTTGATTTTTTTATATCATCACATCGAAGTCATCTTATACCCATGCCCTCTGTTTGTGTATACTCCTTCTAACAGCTCTAATAAAGATATGCTTCTCAAGAGTTTCAGGTATCATCTTCCCATGTAGGGATGTAAACATTATTGTATGACATTTTTTTTCCTTTCCTGATTACTTTTTTATGCTTCTCTTGAAACTTTATTTGAATACTGAATTTTGTATTTAGTTCTGGTCTTTTCATCAGGAAAGTTTGAAAGTCCCCTATTTTATTGATTCTTTTTTTCCCCTGAAAAATTATGCTCAATTTTGCTGAGGAGCTGATTCTTAGTTGTAATCCAAATTCTTTTGCCTTCCAGAATACCACATTTCAAGCCCTCCAATTCTTTAATGTAGAAGCTGCTAAGTCCTGTATAATCCTAACTGTGACTCCTTGATATTTGAATTGTTTCTTTCTGACTGCAGTATTTTCTCCTTGACCTGATAGCTCTGGACTTTGGCTACAAAAGTCCTTGAAGTTCTCATTTTGGAAACTCTTTCAGTAGGTGATCAGTGAATTCTTTCAACTTCTATTTTACCCTCTGGTTCTAAGATACATGGGCATATCTAGGACATGTTGATAATTTCTTGAAAGATGCTGTCCAGGCTGTTTTTGTGATCATGACATTCAGGTAATCCAATAATTCTTAAGTTATCTCTCTGGGATCTATTTTCCAGATTTTCTTCTATTTTTTTTTTATTTTTTGATTTTGTTTGACTGGTTCTTGATGTGTCATAGAGCCATTAGCTTCCACTCATCCAGTTCTAATTTTTAAGGGATTCTTTTCCTCAGTTAGCTTTTTAATGTCCTTTTCCATTTAGTCAATTCTACTTTCAAAGGAGTTGTTTTCTTCTGTGGATTTTTTCCCATTTGGGAAAATGTTTTTAAGCAGTTTTCTTCAGTTAATTTTTGTGTTTTCCTTTTCCCAGCTGTGGACTCTTTTTTCATAATTCTCTTGCATAACTCTCATTTCTTTTCAAAATTTTTCTTCTGTCTCTCCAATTGTATTTTTAAAATCTTTTGAACTCTTCCAAGAAGGCTTTTTGGACTCAAGAAGAATACACATCCCTCTTTTAAGTTTTACATGTAGGCATTATGACACTGTTGTACTTTCCTAAGTTTTGCGTTTTGATCTTCTGTCACCAAAGTAGCTTTCTATGATCAGGTTTCCTCTTAGTTTATTGCTCATTTTATAACCTATTTCACAAGTTTTAAAGTTGAACTCTGCTCCTGGGGCACTATCTCAACCTTTTAGTGATAGAGGTTAGGGGCCCCTCACTGGCTTACTGCAATGGGCCCTCAAGTGCTGGTGGTTTGTTCCAGTGTGCTGGGGTTGCCTGGCCTGCTTACATGTGTTGTGCCAGGGGTCCCAGGGCTGGCAGTTCACTTTCTGTTCGGGGCCTGGAGGTCTTACAGCTGGCCTGCTTTGCCACTGGTCTGTTGAGCCAGGACTGAGGGGTATTAGTTGATATTCTGTGCTGTGGTTTAGAGCTTCCTTCTGGCTTGCCTGGACACTATCTGTGCTGGCCTATACTCCCTTTTTATCCAAATGAGATAAACCTTTCCTGAAGTCTTTCTAAGATAGAAAACTGTTTCACTATCTTTTGTGGGTTTTTTCCATTCAGAATCCATTTAGAGGCTTGATTTAACACTGTTTTTGAGGAAACTGGGGAGAGTTCAGACAACGTACTGGTTTCTCTCCACCATCTTCTGCAACCTTTATTTAGATGCCTTATGACTTCTGTGGGCCAAGGATGTAAGGAGAAAAATGGAGTCCATCTTAGAAGATGAAAGATCTGAGAGCACAGGAGTAAATAATCTGGAAAAGTGTGAATCCTGGGGGAAATTCAAGGTCAGCAAGGACTGCTTTCCAGATCTGGGAGAAAGAGGTGGGGTTCTCATAAAGCCTTGAGGTAGAACAGTCTAAGTATATTACCTGCCTTCCCAGATATAAGTGTAAAGGAACTGGTTATTAGAGTCAAGGAGAATACTGTTAAAATATGGATAAGGGGTTATTTGCTATGCAAATCAACAACAGTGAAAATGATGGAGTCATTGGCTATAAGATTCAGGAGGGTTAGGGACCACAAGTCTTCTGTGGATTACATGAGTTTTGACTGCATGTGGAGGTCTTTGGTAGCATAACCTGAGGTCACGGGGCCTATAGACCAGAAAGACAGAGGTGTTATATGGCTAGTGAAGGGTACCAGGATGCCAGACCATAAGTAGTCATCAATGTGGGGTCTGATCCCCTTACATGCCATTCCAGAGAGGTACATAAGGGAGAAGTTTAGAGGGATCCTGTTGAGTCTGGATGGGGGCTATGCCAAAAACCCTTCCAATATCAGAAGTGCTAGTCACCCAGAGGGAGGATGACTTCACCAGCTTGTGGAAAGGAGCAAAGGTAGTAGTGGTGAGAGAGAGAGAGAGAGAGAGAGAGAGAGAGAGAGAGAGAGAGAGAGAGAGAGAGAGAGAGAGAGAGAGAGAGAGAGAGAGAGAGAGAGAGAGAGAGAGAGAGAGAGAGAGAGAGAGAGAGAGAGAGAGAGAGAGAGAGAGAAAGAGAGAGAGAGAGAGACAGAGAGAGAGAGAGAGAGAGAGAGAGAGAGAGAGAGACAGAGAGAGAGAGAGAGAGAGAGAGAGAGAGAGAGAGAGAGAGAGAGAGAGAGAGAGAGAGAGAGAGACAGAGAGAGAGAGAGAGAGAGAGACAGAGAGAGAGAGAGAGAGACAGAGAGAGAGAGACAGAGAGAGAGACAGAGAGAGACAGAGAGAGAGAGACAGAGAGAGAGAGAGAGAGACAGAGAGAGAGAGACAGAGAGAGAGAGACAGAGAGATACAGAGAGAGAGACAGAGAGAGAGACAGAGAGACAGAGAGAGAGACAGAGACAGAGAGACAGAGACAGAGAGACAGACAGAGAGACAGAGAGAGACAGAGAGACAGAGAGACAGAGAGAGAGAGACAGAGAGAGGGAGAGACAGAGAGAGACAGAGAGACAGAGACAGAGAGAGACAGACAGAGACAGAGAGAGACAGACAGACAGAGAGACAGACAGACAGACAGACAGACAGAGACAGACATACAGAGACAGAGACAGAGAGTGAGAGTTGAATATCATTCTAGGGAGAAGATTCAATTACGGCTCCATATGTCTTGATTAAATCATAGCCTGACAGTGGAGGGAGTATCTGGCAAGATAAGGAAAGGATGAATCCTGGACAAAACCCCAAAGATAAAGGGAATGGGTTGGGAAAGATAGACTTCATATGTTTAGTGATCCCCACTACTGACACCTTTCTAGAACTCCAACAAAGGACGTCAGAAAAAGCTGTAGGGTTTAGGATAGAAATTGTGGTGTAGGTATCTATAAGTATCTCAATAGGATGAGAGGTCATCACAGTGAGAGTAACCCCTACTGGAGACGTGGACACCATAGAAAAACCCCCTCTATACCTTTGGAGCCCTGTCAATTTGAGCCAGACCAGTTTTATCGATTTATTTATTTATTTTGGTGGAGGCCTCTTGAGGGAGGAGGAGGAGGAGTAAGGTGGTATTTGGCAGTGCTGTATCTTCTTCTTCTTCTTCTTCTTCTTCTTCTTATTATTATTATTATTATTATTATTAGTAGTAGTAGTAGTAGTAGTAGTAGTATTTTACTTAGTATTTTATTTTTCAATTACATGTAAAGATGGTTTTCAACATTTATTTTATTAAGATTTTGAGTTTTAATTTTTTTCTCCATCCCTTCCTAAGATAAGCAATTTGATAAAGGTTATACATGTACAATTATTATTAAACATTTTCACATTAGTCACATTGTGAAAACAGAATCAGAACAAAAAAAAACAGAAATTGAAGAATTTAAAAAAAAAAAAACCTTATTTCTATTTTCTACCTCACATATGTAGAGCTAAGAGGGATCTTACAGATCATCATCAAGCACTCTTCTGAGAAAATGTCAAATGAGAAAAAGTCAATAAAGAGGTTGTGTCATGCCTAGTGCCATAAAAATAATGAGGGAATTTAAATCTGTGGACCTGCCCATTTTATCAGGATTGTTTGTATTTCCCTAACCTATTCTAAGTGAATGTTAGAGAAATCGGATGTACAAATACTAGAGATAATATCTTACATGCATATGATAATTTATAAAGTGTGTCATGTAGGAAAAAAAGCAAAGAGAATTGGATGGTACAGTATGTGAAGAATAAAGTAAAAGTAGGAAAGGTAGAAGGGGCCTAGGATATAAAAGATCTTAAAATTCAAACTAAATTTTTATATTTGATTCTGGATGTTATAGAAAGAAAATGGTGTTTATTGAGCAGGAGGGCGACATGGTTAGACCTGCACTTAAGGAAGGTCACTATGGATAGAAGATGGACAGGAATAAGGAGATAATTAAGGTAGAAGGACTAACAAGAAGGTTTTTAAAATAATTCAGTAGTGAATTGATAAGAACCTGGATCACTACAATAGCAGTGAGAAAGGAATGGAGTCATATGGGGGAAATGAAAGTAGAATGTTAAGAATTGGAAAAAATATGGATAGCGGGCAAAACAGTGACAAGACAATAGTGACAACTAGATTTTGAGTCTGAGGGACTGGGAGATTGGCAAGTATCCTTTACAGGGAAATTTGGAAGAGGGGTGGGTTTGTTTTGGACATGTGGAATTTAAGATGATTATGTGATATACAGGTCTAGATTTCCAATAGCTAGGTAAAGATTCAAGACTTGAGGTCTGGATGAGGAATAAGGTTTGAAAAAATTCTGAGAATCATTATCATAGAGATGATAATTGAATCATTGGGAACTGATGAGATCACTAAAATATTATAAAGAGAAATAAGAAGAGGGCCTAAGTGAAGACCTTGGGGGACACTCCCAGATAGTAGACTTGACCTAGATGAAAATCCAACAAAGGAGATTAAGAAGCAACAGTCAGACAGGTAGGAGGAGAACCAGGAGATATTAGTGTCACCAAAACATTAAAAAAAAAGATAAGATTAAGATTGGAGGGTGATCAGCTGTATCAAAGGCTGCAGAAAGGTTGTATGACATGAGAAGGCCTTTGAAGTTGTCAACAGAAGCCTGTCCTCAGTTCATAGTTCCAATACAGCTGGCTATTCCCACAGAGCTCCTCTGGCATATAGTGTCCAGGTCTCACTTCCTAGAATTGGCTTGGGGAATACAAACAACTATGATAAACAGGGCTTCAGAAGGATAAGTTGTATTACATAAACACTTAACTCACTGACACCCCTTTTAGGTTGCCTTTAAGTTTGGTACTGACTTCCCAATTTCTATCATAGTCTTTGTACTTGGGTTATTGCTTCCATATCAGTCCTTTGTATTTTAGAGTGGTGAAAAAAGGTTTGTGTTGATCTTGTTTGATGATTGGTTTATGGTTGTTTGGAAGTGAATTCAGAAGCTACCCTCTTTTTCCAGAAAAAGGATGAGTACACCAGGTAATTGTTCTTTTAACCAGAATGTGTTGCTTTGCTTCCTCTTCTTCCAAGTTCTTCTTGTGGCAAATATGACTTCCATTTTCTGAGACTTGGAGGCAAAATTCTATTTTCTACATTTTAAATTCTTCGTAATCTAAACTTTAGGGGAAGTTTGCCCTGCTGCATTGTTAAGAGATGAGTCAATTTTGGATCTGTGAAGTCCTCCCTAGCTCATAATAGAAAGTCATCTCCTCAAATTTGTTCAACAGGTTTCACTGGGGATCATTTTCCTGGCAGTAGCTGAATTAGTAAGGAATAAAATTTTCTCACATTCTCCCCCCCCCCACTTCCTCATTCCAAATAGAAGATAGAATATAACTAGAAGAATAGAAGATAACTATGAATTTAGTTGTTAATTATAGTACCATCAAGGAAGTCTAAGCAAGAAGGTTCCTAATAACTGATGGTAAATAGAAATCATTTGACAAGGATTTAGCATGTACTTACAATGTTCCATTTAGGAGGCACAGTGAAGAGCATCAGCCTGTAGTCTAGAAAACTTCAGCTAAAATCCGGCATCAGACACTTACTAGCTGTGTAACACCAGGCAAGTCACTTTATTTGCCTCAGTTTCCTCACCTGCAAAGTGAGCTGGAGAAGGAAATGGCATACTACTCCAGTATCTCTGCCAAGAAAACCCCAAATGGGCTCATTAAGAATAGTATAGGACTGAAACAACTCAACAACAAAAACTACAATAGATTGTATTCAGGATAAAAAGGAAAAAAAATCTTTGCCTTCGAGAAGCTTACTTTCTACAAGGGTAGACAACATCAATATAATTAAGTACAAGATATGTACTGAGTATGGAGAAGGTGACTATAGGGAGGAAGATACTAACAACTATTAAGAAGAAAAAAGGTCTCTTGCAGAAGGTAATGTCTGAGTTGAGTTTGAAGGAAGCAAGGAATGTCATGAGTCAGACAGAGACAGATGGAGACAGAGAGAAGGAGGGAAGGAAGGAGGAAGGGAGGGAGGGAAGGAAGGAGGGAGGGAGAGAGAGAGAAGATATCAAAAGCATCTGGAATGCCATGAATTCCACAGAAACCAATTATTTTTACTTGGGAAAGTATAGATTTCAGAAAAGGGAAACCTCTAAAATCACAAGATCTTTATTTGAATCTTAATTCTGTCACTTTTTTTTTTATTTTAGATGTCATTAAACTCTCAAAACCTGTTTTATTATCTGTAAAATGAATGGGGTTAGATAAGATGATCTGTGTAGTTCTTTCCAGCTCTAAATAATCCTTTGTACAAACAAATGATTTGTACTAACAACTAAGAGAAACTTATGAGTGAAGATGCTATGTGGGAAGGGAAACAGACTTAGTGGGAAAACCTCTGTTTGAGTAGCAACTCAGGCACTTATATATAACTGTGTGGTTCTAGGTAAGTCACTTAAAATCTATTAAACTTAGTTTCCTCTTATATACAGTTTAAAGGTGTGATATGATAATCTGTAAAGACTCTTCCCTTTCTAATACTCCTTGGGCCCTTGAAGTCACTTCAAGTAGAAAAATGAAATAGAAGTGGAGAGTTGGTTTAAGGATAAATCAAAATTGAGGACTGGAGGATAGAGTTGCAACAGTGAGATCTGGGAATAACTCTCCTAAAAGAAAACAAGATAATTCATTATACATCTACAGAAAGTTATCTAGGGGTTTCAGATAAAAAACAGTAACAAGAATCAGTAAAAAAGAATTTCTTAACTTATATGACTTTGCAAATAAAGCTGGGAAAGAATCCCTCAGGAGTTAAGAAAAGACAAAATTACAACATTTTTAAGAAACATTTCTCCTCTCCCCTCCAGTCAAGAGAGAAGAAATCAGATCATAACATATGAAGACTTTGGGGGATTGTGATGACTGACAATGGACAACTGTGCATCAGAAGCATATTTTCATATTTTCACACCAGCAACAGAGCCTATCAGTTTACACAAACTCATCCTCCCATAGCATAGACTTACACACACACAGACACAGATACCCCTTAACATTATTGAAGGATGCTTCATTATATGATTTAGAAAAAAAAGAGAGCTCATATGAAGCATGTAAGTGTCATATGAGTTTAAAAAAATCACTTCATAGGTAACTTTTCCAGGATAAATATACCAGAGAAAACAAAAGAATTGTCAATGGAGTAACATTACACTTCTGACAACTTCAAGAACATAGAACAGAAATATGAAGGTAAAATAAATCAAAAAAGACCTTTGAATAATGGAACAAGTCATAAAGCTACATGCTTATTCTCTGCGAAAAGCTTCACTCACAGCACTGGATTTGGCATTAGGAAGTCCTGAGTACAAATCCTGCTTTGGAAAATTATTAGTAGTGTGACCTTGGGAAAGAAATTTAACTTCTCTAAGGGTTTGCTTTATCATATGTAAAATGAGCATGATAATAGCACTTCACATGATTGTTATGAGGATCAAATGAGATAATGCACAGGAAGTGCTTTGCAGACCTTAAAGCACTTCTATAGATGTTAGGTAGCACAGTGGATAGAATGCTATACTTGACTTCAGGAAAACCTGAATTGAATAATTTCTTAGCCACTTCTGTGAAGATAGGCCATGAAGTACTAGATCTCAGGATACTGATGCATAACACTCTCTACATAGGGGTACAGCAGGGGAATTCTTAGGTGGTAAACAGAGAAGGGGGCAGTGGTCTTATCCTAGTGACCTTACTGTTGCCTCATTGCTTATCTTTTTTTTTTAATCCTAGTTACCCATTCTCTTGCTTGAGTTACAAAAAAGCATCGGGGGAAAAAATCTTAGGCCTACTTGTTTACTATAGTCATTAGGAAGAAGTTATATTTCTACTTTGTCACAGACTTACAACAGAGAATTCCATATTTTTTTGTAAATATATATCAATTTGTTTCATGTTATTTTTTATTTGCACATGGTACAACGAAATAGCCTCTTATAATATCCATTATTTATACTATATTTTCTAATTTTCTATTTTTATCCTTCATTTTCTAAAAATATCTTTTTTCTTCATTTGTAAATCTTTTTTCATTAAAAAAAAATTAAAATATATTTATTTTCCAATCAAACTACTAGGAAAGTATGATATAGCCTTGAAACCCTGAACAGGAAGGCTATATTAACTGTATTCAGTAAGAAGATGACATAAAAGAGAAAAAGATCTTTTTCCAGCAAATGCCTTTAACTAAAATGCTGCTGAAAGTTTTAACCAACTGGGTAATTGGTGTCACCTGCCTCCTGTACTCTGGGGGAGCAAAAGTTCTCACTTGCAAACTGCTTCAGTACCACCCCCCAAGTTTAAGTTGTCTTCCTACCCTTGTCCATTTTTGGAGGGTGTAAAGCCAAGCATGAGCAGCTTTCCAGAGGACTGCTGCTGTGAACAGCTTCAAGATTCTGATTACATATTATAGTGAACTCTATTTATTCAGTAATAAACTAAGACAAAACATTGACAGAAATCAAAGTACAGCATTCACAATATTATGACATAACAAGTTATCACTATGGTGGCCACATAGTTTTCACCAAAGTGGCCACATGGTTTTAAACAAAGTCATTCAGTAAGTCCTTAACTCAATCATCCTTATAGAATCAAGCCTCCTTAAGGGAAACAAAATACAAAGGTCAAAGTTCTCCACCCCTAGGTCACATTGTCTTAATCTCTCAGTAAAAAAGTCGTCTTTCTTCTTAACTGGAGATTAGTTTCCAGTCATCTTTAATTCAATCATCCTGAAGAGGTACAGGATACAGAGTACAAAGTGCTCCCACCCCTAGGCCACAGTAAATCAAGATCTTCTCAGTCTGCATTAAATACCCAAGGGGTGGTCTTTTCATCTTGACTTGAGGCTAGCTCTCAGATTCCATAGTTCTTCTTCCATGGTCCCAGGTACTGCATGAATCTATTCAACTGTCACCTGAATTCTAATGTACACAGCTCTCAGCTCCTTGTCCAGTTCCTCTTCCATATTGAAGCTCACAGTGTCCAATCCACCTCAAGCCCTTCACAATTTCTGTTTCTGGGAAGACAGAGCCACAATAACATGAATTCACATTGTCAACACCATCATCAATTCACTATCGGCCTGTGAAATCAACACAGACCCACCAACAAGGTCCAAGAGGTCAACACAAATCATCAGCAATGTCCCAGGACTTCCAAAACCCTCCTCCAGGCCTTCTGTAAATAGATAACAAGAAAATCCTCTTTTAGGGCTTCCAGTAAAGTCCCAGGGCTTCTGTACAAACTATCACAAACAAACATCACACAGACAAAACAGACAAACATAGAGTGCCAGGATACCACAAGTTTTCTCCTTCTTAACTCTTCCATCACAAAAGTTTTCTTCTCAGTTCTTCTCAATTCTCTTCTCAGTACTACTCTGTTTTCAGTTCTGCTCTCGCCAGCCTGGGCCTCTCCTTATATATGGTCATTAGCTCCTCCCCTTCCTGTTGCATCGACAACAGGAATTCGCAAGCTCTAGGGTTCACAAATTGTGGGGTTCACAAGCTCTGCTTCTCAAGAAAGACTTGATACAATCATGGGCAAGAACTGCAGCAAGGTGTTAATTAAGTAGCTGAAACAAGACTATTTCTTTGCTTGCCATTACAAAGGGTCCTTTCAACAAGTTTGTTTGTTTTTTTTCTATTGTAGAGGGCAAATCAGCCAGACCAGGGTCAGGCATCACATCTTTTTCTGCTTTGGGAAAACTAACTTTCCCCCAAACCAGTCATCTACCATTTCCTTAACCAGGAAATTTAAGGTTGTTCTGCAGACAAAGAGACTTTCTTTGGCCTTAACTGGAAATTGCTTCATGCTAGTTTCAAAAAACACTTTAAATGAAGTGTATTGCTCCCCTAGTCCCCAAAGGGCAAGAAGAGGTAACCTGAGTAGCAGTCCTAGAGAAACCACAGTGAATGAATCAAAGTTCTAATGCCTGATGTGAGATTTTCCTTCTTTTGCTCTTGCTTGGTCCAGTTGAAAGCTGACTCCTGCACTGATCCTCGTCAAAGGACAGATCCACCAGAGAACTACTCAGTGCCCTAATCCAAATAACCCTCTTTTCCTACCATCCACTATCCCAATGAACCTCAGGTTCTTGTACTGGGGAAAAAAATAAAACTTTGTTTCTTTTTTCTAATCAGTAGTGAGCTCATGACTGATGCTTTCTAATTTTGGGGAAATGACTCAATCAGGTGGACATAAAATTGGCACCAAACCATAGCAGGCAGGTACCTCAGGGAATCCTATCAGCTGAGAGGCAGGTTGGGGAGGAGAACTGCTATTAGTTATTAACCCAAGGGGGATATTTCAGCTTCTAGGAATGGAATACCTCTGAGTCAGATGAAACCCATTAAGGGCTCCAGTAGATAAAATAGGAGTTATCTTCATTGAAAGGCTGGGCCCAGTTACTATAAGCTCTCTACACTCCTTCCAATCCAGATCTGAGCACCAGTTTCTTCCATTTTTTCACTTATGGATTAAAATTGTGTCCAGAGGCAAATGCCAAATTCCAATAAAGGTATTCTTAAACTTGCTATTGGCCTCTGTTTCTTCATTCTTAAATTTTCACTGAAAGGCACAAATTCCCATATATTTCTACAAGTAGACCCACTATTTCACCCTGGACAACTACTTATGATAACTATTTTGCAATAGAAACCAGGGAATTCTTCAATTTCGTTGTTATGGTGCAGTTGAGGTACATGTGGTTATCAAAACATTTGGTCACACAGGACCCTAGCAGCCTCTTCCCCTGCCTCTCTTTGCTCCCAGGATCCATCAAGTCTTTCGCCTTGTCATTGCAATGCATGGTGTATCAAACCAGGCCATCCTAGCCTTTCCCCATTTTGCTAGTCACAAATGCCTGCGTCTGGGCCAAGGGTGCGCGACTGGGCGCAATGCACTGATGAACCTGCCATTTGGAAGCATAGGTATCTTTACAGCCACTGACCATTAAGGGAATGTGGTACCTTGAATCTTGCAAATGTTTTACAGCTTCACCACATTGTCCACTGCCTTTTGCATAGGAAGGCTGGAATTCCGCCATGGCCTGTGCCCCCGCCCCTCCTTACCCGGTGCTATGCCCTGCCAGGTCCAGGTGTTTTATCATAGAGTCCTCATGGAGCCATGAGGGCAGCCCATGGTCCTGCCCCTTTCATTTTTGATACTGGTAATTTAATTTTCTGCTTTATAAAAAATGAAATGAGCTCATTGTTAATTTTTGTTGCCTCCCTCAAGTTCCTATTAATTAATTTAGTATTTATTTTTCTTTTAATTTAATGTCTTCTTTTATTTTAAGGATATCTATTTTGGTGTTTAATTGAGCTTAGTTTATTGGATTTCTAGTAGCTTTTGTTTGTCTCCATGTACAATATGTTGAATTGTTCTTTCTTCCATTTGTTTATGAAATCATTTTAGAGATATACTTTTTTCCTTAAGGAATGTTTTTCCTTCATCCTAAAAAATGTTATATTCTGCTTTTTTTTACTTTATTCTTAATATTACTTATAATTTCTATAATTCTATTTGAGCCACTAAGTTATTAATCTGTTATTTTAATCATTCTTCAATATCTTTTTATTGAAAATTTATTGCAGTATGCTTAGTAAAGATTAAAAATTAAATTTTTATGCTTTTCTACATTTTTGTTTTTTATGTCTTAATACATGGTCAAATTTTGAAAAGGTGGCATACATAGCTGGGATATTTCTATAATCGTTCCATAACCACCAGAATATTATCATATCTAGCTTTTCTAAAAATCTTTCATGTCCTTAACTTCTTTCTCATTTATTTATTTTTGGCTAGAATTTTCTAGCACTGAATGGTGTATATTAATTCCCGCTCACCTTCCCCCCATACCCACATACATACTACTAAGGTGTTATTATCTATTTTCCTCTGCAATTCATTTAGTATTTCCTTTAAGTATTTAGATGCTGTGCCATTTGGTGGATGCCTTTTATATGTTTCAATTAATTTGTTGTCTATGGTGCTTTCGGCAAGATATTCTTTTCTTCTTTATCTCTTTTAATCAAGTATTTTGTTGCTGTTATTGTCTTGTCTGAGATTATGAGTGCTATCTCTGCTTTTTCTGGTTCAGGTGAAACATTATAGAATTTATTCCAGCCCTTTATTTCTTTTTCCTGGGGGTTGGGGAAGAGAATTACGGGATTCTATTTTTAATACATGATTATCTCCTCATTATTTTATGAATGAGATAACCCCATTCATGATGAGTTATTATTAATTGTATTCTCTCTCCATCTTCTCATTTTTTTTCTATATCTGTTCTTGACTACATTTTACTTAGAAAAAAGGGGGTATGGTACAGGAATGTGCTCAGTCCCAATTCTTTATTCTTGATACAAAGTGATTACACTCTCTACCCTTTTCTTTACCTCACATGAAAAATTCTAATCCCTCCAATCTTATTTATTTGTTGTTATCCTCTTGTTCCTTCCCTAATATATCCTTTTCCCATTCTTGTTCTTTTTTAAGATCATCAAAACATAAGAAAAATTATTCTGAGATATTCCATCCTATAATTGCCTCCCACTATGACTTTCAATGACAATATGATTCAAAGGGAATGCTTATATAATTTCTTCCTCTCCCCATTAGAATGGAGATATTTCATACCTATAAAATGTTTCCCAGTTGGTCACTTATATTTATGATTTTATAGTTATTTTTACTCCAATGTTCATATTTTAACATTTCTATTCAACTCTAGTCTTTTCATCAGAGATCTTTAGAAGTACTCAGTTTTATTAAAATTCCATTTTTCCCCTGTAGGATTTGCTCCATTTTTGTGGGTAAATTATTCTTGGTTTCAGTTATATATCCATTACCTCTTAGAATGCTATGTACCATGCTGTCAAACTATATATAATGGTAAGCATTAAATCTTCTATAATCTTGATTGTGCTTCCTCAGTATCTGAACTCTCTCTCTCTATCTATTTGAATTATTTTTAATTTGACCAGCAAGCTCAGGATTTTGGCTGCAGTGTTGTTAGAGTCTTCATTATGAAGTTTCTTTCAGGAAATGATTGCTGAATTCTTTATATTTTCATTTTTTCCCTTTTGTAATATATCTGGGCAACATACGATCAATTATTTAAATATGATAAGCAGGCTCTGTTTTTTTCATCATGGCTTCACATAGTCCAATGATTTTTTTTTTTTTAATCTGAGTATTCCTATTTTGCCAAGGCTGGAAATGCAGTGGCTACTCATGAACCCAACCAAAATTTCGATCAGCACAGAAGCTTTAACCTCCTCAGTTTTCTGACCTGATCAAATTTTCTCCTCCTTAGGCAACTTGTAGCCCTATTCTCCTAGGGGCTCACTATATTAATGTTGACCTTATTGAAAACATCCAATCAGCTTTCTCCCTATTATAACTCACAGCTCTCAAAAAAAAAAAAAGAAACCAAACCAGTCTCCCCATCAGCATGCACAACAGGTATTTACCAGCCCTCTCAGATAATATAATGATTCTTGTATTGCCTTAATTTTGTGGTTATTGTTGCTCTATGCTTCTTCCTCCTCCTCTTTTTCTTTCTCTTCCTTCGCCTCCTCATCTTTCTTCTCCTCTTCCTTCTATTTTTCTCCTCCTCCTCCTTCTCTTCTGCCTCTGGAGTTATTAACAAGTCATTAATGTGTTTGCTTTATTCTGATTTACCGCAAGTTGCTGATACTTGTACAAGATTTTGTTCCTCTTGTGCTAAGCTGTTAATTATCTTTCCTAAAGTTACACTCAAATCTCTTCTTTCTTTTCAAATTCCCTATATTGGACTTATTTCATAAAAAAATCTTAAACTTTTTTTTAAAGCTTTTCATTTCTCCTTGGAATTTTAAAACTTGTTTTCATGTAGTGCTTTAATTTGAGACATTATTTATGTTCTACAGCTAATCTTCTCGGTTTCTGCTGTTAGTGTCACTGGCATCATAATAGTTTTTTCTTTCACTTCACTCTTCAGACTCTGTGCACTTCTTGTGATCTTGTATAATTCTGGCTTCTCTTGTATGGATTTCTACTTTTGTGTTGTTTGGATATTGATGCTTAATTAATGGCTAGCCTTCAGTGATCTCAGGGATGACTTCAGCTAAGGAATTCCAAAGTCCAAAGTTTCAATAGACCCTCTACATTCAGGTCAGTGTATGGTCTGATCATTTCTGTCCTGCACTTCCCAGGCTACAGTGCTCACATTGCATAGAGGCACCATAGCTGCAAACTTGCCTCTTGATGATTGGGTAGATAGTGGTTGGTCCTAGCCCCTACCTGGCAGGCTCAGGAGGTTCAGAGCAATCATATTTCTAACTTAATTCTCTTTTGAACCTGGGGCTGTTTCTCCAGTGTGTTCTTGGGGTGCTGTTTGCCTCATATTTTTATGGGCCCACACACCATTTCTATGACTCCATATTCTACTCTACTGTAGAGAGACAGATCTCCTGAGCCAGAGGTGTTCTGGACCCAGGGTTGAATCTATGAAAACTTCTGGGAAGCTCTGTTTTTGTTAACCTAGCTATAATCTGTAATAGTAAGATTCAGGTCCCTTTGAGAAACCCCTGTGCCAATGACCAGGGCTTAGGAGCTCTGGGCTACCCCACACTGCTGGCCTTGTGGGAACTATACCTTTGTGATGTTCCTGTGCCCATCCCTGTTCCACAATTTTTGCCAAGTTCAGTTGCCTGTAAGTTAAACGAGTGACTTTGTGCTGGAAAGATAACCTACTGGGCTTGGAATCTGGGAGACTCCTCATTCTGAGTTCAAATCAGATCCTACATTACTAGCATGTGATCTGGAGAAGGAAATGCAAACCATTCCAGTATCTTTGCCAAGACAACTTCAAATGGGGTCGCAAAGATTTGGACACAACTGAAAAGACTGAACAACAAGATTATCTTCAATTCTTAGTAGATCTTTTTGGAGTAGTTGTGGGATTTTATCTTTATCTCAGATCAGATGAGAATAAGGTTCTAGCACCACTAGTCCTCCATCCCATCTGCTTACTCTCTATCAGTTCTTCCTTTCACACACTATTTCTATGAAATAATTGTTCCTTTTTACCTTTTTTCTTTCCTATTTTGTCTTTTAGAATCACCACATCATACTCAACTCAACCCCAGGTTTTCTGTAAAAGTACCTGAACAATGATGACAGTCTTAAGAATACATTCTTAAGAATACTTAAGAATAACATTTTCTCATATAAGAAGTAAAGAGTTTGATCTTAATGGGTCCTTTATAATTAGTCTTTAATGTTTTCCTTATACCTCTCCTGTATCTTATATACTGAATTTCCCATTTAATTCTGATCTTTTTGTCACAAATGCCTGTAAGTCTTGCAGTTCGTTAAATGTCCGTTTTTGTTGTTCTTTTGATTTTTTTTTAAATTCAGGATTATACCTAATTTTGCTGGGTAAATTATTCTTTGTCACAACCCCAGCTTTTTTGCTCTTTGAAATATAATGTTCCAAGATCTACAGTCTTTTAATTTAGAAGCTGCTAGGTTTGTGAAAACCTGATTGTATCTGTAGTATTGATTTTTTTTTCTTGTGATCTGCAATATTTTCTCCTTAATCTGGGAGTTTTGAAACTGGGCTATGAAATTCCTTTAAGTTTTCCTCCTGGCATCTCTTTCAGGTAGAGAGAAGTAGATTTTTTTTCTATTTCTACTTTACTGATGTGTTCCAGAACTTCAGGGCAATTTTTCTTAATTTCTTGTAATATTGTTTCCGGATTCTATTTTTGATCATAACTTTCAGGCAGTCTGACAGTTCTTACATTCTTTTTTCTCAATCTGTTTTTCAAAACAATTCATTTTCTAATGAGATGTTTCAGAATGTCTTCTATTTTTTCTAGTTTTACTATTGCTTGACATCTTACAATGTCATTCAGTCATTCAGTTCCTCTTGCCCAATTCTAGTTTCCAAGAAGCTATTTTCTTCCCTAGATTTTGGACCTCTTTTTCCAGTTGGTTAATTTTCTTGCTTTGCTTTTTATTTATTTCCCCTAATTTTCCCTCGATCTCTCTTATTTGCATTTTGAAGTCCTTTTAAAGTTTTTCCAATTAGTCTTTTTAAGACTTGTGACCACTTGACATTACTCTTTGGGGTAGGAATGGCTTTCTTAAACCTCACTATCTTCTTCTGAATATGAATCCAGATCTTCTTTGACACCAAAGTAGCTATCTATGGACAGTTTCTTTCTCCTTTCCTTGCTCATTCTTATTTTTATTTGGTTTTATTTTATTTTCAGCAGCATATTATTGAAATCAGGTTTTAATCCTGAGGTATGGGTAATGGTGCCCCAGGCCGCAGGTCCTTCTTACTGTTATTTTCTGAATTTTGTCTGGGGGCTCAACCTCTGGCATCCTTCCCCTCCCCTAAGCCACAGTTGTGACCTTTGGTTGTGCTGACTCAAAAATGTTCTTGCTTCCTATGGTACCCCACTTACCAGGCCTATGTTCCTTCTTTCTCACCCATAGATGCAACATGGGATCATACCTCATCAGAGTGGGCAGGGAAAAGGAGGTAGGGTCCTTCAATCCTCCCCTAATTGGCTGTCTGGTGCCCAGCTGTTTGTTTGATCAATGTTTGTGAGATGGGAGTTCTTCAGGTGAAAGTTATAGAGGCCTAGATGGTTTCTCCCCTCCACTCACCTCCCAGACTCCCATTGGTTGATTCCATGTCGTTGACCTGGAGGTGTTTGCAGTTTACTCAGGCCAAACCTCAGCTCTTGGAGGTCCTGTTTGCTGGGATCTTCTCAAGTAGTCTTTGGAGGATCACTGCTTTACCCTTTTTTTTATTGTGTTCATTTTGTGGAAGTGTTTTGTCTTATTGTGTAGGAAATCTGGAGAGCCTCGAAATTGCTGACATACTCTACCATCTTCCCCAAATGTACTTATTCTTAATCAGACACCCCCTTCAGCCCCTCAATTAATTCTTTCCTGGTTAAATCCCTGTAGCAGAAGCTGCTCTCTGCATATTACTCTAGAGCACTTTGCCAGCATCTCTAATGGAAAAAAATACATTCTAACTTGTCTTGGCCTCTTTGTAATTTCCACACGTTACTCCTAACGCTACCCTTTGAGTATAATCCTCTTACAAGTGTCAGCTGCTGTTGGGACTTGAATGCAACTGATTCATACACACACACACACGTGCGCGCGCGCACACATGCACATGCACAAACATATACATAATGTGCTAACTACAAGTAATTTTTGTTGCACTTGTCCAATTCAGATATCAAAAAAACAGCCTCGCACATAAACATATAAACTGATGGCAAACACTTAAGAAAGGGTATAAGTCTGCATTTCCTACTAGCTTTTCCCAAACCAGGATGTTCCCTTAAAGGAGGGAATTATGAAAATTTGACATTTTTATTATAAGTATCTAACACTGTACATATAAGTGCTTTTCAATGAAATTATTTCAATGAGTTATTTTTGTTTATTTTACAGTACACTGCAACAGAAGTTCTGTATATATGCCAGTGCTGAACCAGTGATGTTATTCTGGTTAGCTATATAGCTAAAACCTGGCTGTCACCTAGGTATTCCAGTTTTATCAACTGAACAGTGCCAGTGATTAAGATCACTGTATAAATAACATATTTATCAAATATAGAGAAGACAAAATTTGATGAAATAGTGAATGCAGTGAATGATAGGGAAAATAACAAGAAAATTTTTCACAGTCTAAAATATTGGACTAATTAGAATTATTTCCTATAAGCAGATATATCGTTTTTCTTTAAACATTTGATTTTAAAGATTTGAATTCCAGATTCTTTCCCTTCTGCCCTTGTCACCCACCCTTACTGGGAAGATAGACAATTCAATATAGGTTGTACACATGTAGCTATGTAAGACATTTCCATAGTAGATGCATTGTAAAAGACTCATTATATTTCCATCCATTATATCCCACCCCCCCCCAAAATGTTCTATTCTCTATTTTGATACTGTCCCTTTTCAAAAGTGTATGCCTCTAACTTCCCTCCCCAAAACCTCCCCTCCATCATCCCCCCTCTCATCCCCTTTCCCCCTACTCTCCTGTAGGGTGACATACCCTATTTAGTGTGTATGTCATTCCTTCCCTAAGCCAAATTCAATGAGAGTAAGGTTGTCCCATTCCCTTTTGCCTTCCTGTTCTTCCCCTCCATTGTAACAGTTTTCCATTACCCCTTCTATATGAGATAATTTACCCCATTCTATCTCTCCCCATCTCCTCTCATTATATTCGTCTCTCACCTCTCAATATCACCTTTTAAGTATCATCCCTTCCTATTCAATTGGTCATGTGCCCTCAGTCTATGTATACCTGTACACATATATACACACACTCACATATGTATTCATATTTCCATATACCCTCCTATATAGACATATATGTATGTATGCATACATACATATATACATTTATATTTATTTATTAAATTGCATTTATAAAGGAATGTAAATAGTTCAGCTTTGGTAAGTTCATTATGATTTGTTTTCCCTGGTTACCTTCTCATGCTTCTCTTGCTTCTTGTATCTGAATGTCAGATTTTCTATTCAATTCTGTTTTTTTCATCAAGAATGCTTGAAAGTCCTCTATTTCATTAAATGACCATATTTTTCCCTGAAACATGATACTCAGTTTTGCTGGGTAGGTGATTCTTGGTTTTTATCCCAGCTCCTTTGACTTCTGGAATATCATATGCCAAGCCCTTCAAACCCTCAGTGTAGAAGCTGCCAGATCCTGTGTTTCTTGATTGTGTTTCCACAATATTAAAAATTGTTTTTTCTTGGCTATTTGTAATATTTTCTCCTTGATCTGGGAACTCTGGAACCTGGCTATAATATTCCTAGGAGTTTTCTTTTTGGGATGTTTTTCAGGAGGTGATTGGGGATTCTTTCAAGCTCTGTTTTGCCCTCTGGTTGTAAAACATCAGTGCAATTTTCCTTGAGAATATCTTGAAGGGTGGTTTCTACATTCTTTTTTTGATCATGGCTTTCAGGTAGTCCAATAATTTTTAACTTGTTTCTCCTGGATCTATTTTTCAAGTCAGTGGTTTTTCCAGTGAGATATTTCACATGGCCTTCTACTTTTTTCATTTATTTGGATCTGTTTCATAGTATCTTGATTTCTCATAAAGTCACTAGCTTCCATTTGCTCCAATCTAATTCTGAAGGAATTATTCTCTTCAGTGAGCTTTTGAGATTCTTTTTTCCATCTGGCAAATTTGGCTTTTTAAAGCATTCTTCTCCTTATTGCCTTTTTGAGCCTCTTTTGCCATTTGAGTTAATCTACTTTTTAAGGTGTTATTTTCTTCAGTCAGATTGTTGACTCTCTTTTCATGATTTTCTTGCATCATTCTCATTTCTCTTCCCAATTTTTCCTCCACTTCTATTATTTGGTTTTCAAAATCCTTCTTAAGCTCCTCTATGGCCTGTAAACAGTTTATATTTTTCTTGGAAGCTTTTGGTACAGGAGTTCTGACTTCATTG
>NW_027187309.1:3264927-3309584 GCF_028583685.1 Petaurus breviceps papuanus
CACAGTAGAATTCTGCTTCCAGAGAGTAGAGCTTTGTCCCAAATTGCTTTTGTTTTCACAGCTACTGGAGGTATTAGTTGTCTGCCCTTTCTGAAGCCTCCACATGCTCTGTCTCACTGGTCATGCACCTTAGGACTTCCATCTTAGGCACCAATCCAGATTCAGGCAGGTTAAAGCAAGAGTGATTACTCCTCAGAATGGTTTCTTTCTATGCCTACAATCTGCAGGCAAGGAGCTCTGAAGCAGTCATGTGGTGGCAGCCACCACACCTCAGCCACTTCTCCCTCAAGGGGCAGAAGCCGGACCACACTCTTGATCCCCCTGTTCCCACAAAGTCCACACTGACTGCTCACTTTGTCTTTGGCATTTATGGGTTGATAATTCTGGAAACTGCCACAGCTGCTGGTGATCTACTCTCCAGATATCCCTATAGCTGCAGCTGGTCTGGCCAGCCTGAGGATAAAATCATGAACTCAGGTGGGGCTGGGCTCTGCTCCCAGTGCACTGCTGTGGACCCTTCCTGCCAGCCTGCCAAACTGTCTTCAGTGGGAAATTTGTTTCTCTCTGTCACTTTGTGGGTTCTGTAGCCATAAAGTTTGTTTAGAGTAATTTTTTATAGGTATTTGACATGGTTATAGGGGGAGCTCAGGGAGTTTTCCTGATTCAACGTTGCCATCTTTGTTCCACCCCCTAGCAGGCTATATCTTTCTGGTCAGATTTGCATGGAAAGTGTAGAGAATACAATATCCACTGTGCTTATTATTTGTATATTTGGCAAAATATACAAAAATATTTGTATAAAAATGACAAAATGCCATTTTCAGTTTCTGTTTCTAATATATATCTTTCATGCATGTATCAAAATTACATGAGTATGGTTTCATATTATCAGAGCAAACTCTGTTTCATGGCCTTCTGATTATTGATAGCAAATGAATAATAAAGTAGGGAGACATATGCTTGCCAAATGTATTTATTACTGTCAAAGAGGATGTCTAATGGAAGATGGATTTCATATAAATAGCTAGCTCCCCTAGAAACCACTGTTTACAGATGGTATGGTGTTAATTTCATCAAGCCCTAGAACATTGCTGTGACTTCTAAATGAAATACAATCCCTGAAAAGAGTCATGGGTTCAGCCCAGTTATCCAAAGAAGAAAAGGCAACAGGATGATGAATAACTGTTGCCCTGATTATATATTATATATTGTTGGAAGAACAGTTCATATGGTTGGCCTATCATACCTTAAACAAACAGTGGGCATGGACAATGACCAATTTTAGAATTGAACACTGGGAGTGGAAGATGAGCTGGTTGACTTTTAGGAAATTTTGAAACGCTTTTAATAACTCCAGGATTTTCTCTGAAGTAAGGACCATGTTTTTTCTTCCTATGGTACTATATGGCAGTGAGTTAGTGAGTACCACAGTCTAGAAACAATTTTTAAAGTTGTGGGTCACACAAAAAGCAATTGGTGAGGTGAGTGGGTTGCAATATAAGTTCAAAGAATAATTGCTCAGGAGAACTTATGTAAAGAGTACCATCAGATGAATACAGCTACATGGCTATCTCAAAATTATGTCAACCTACAATCTGGACCTTCTACTCTTCCCACAGGAATTTGGTTTCCCACCTCTGGGACCATCAGCTTTTACTTGACTTGCCGGATAGCAGGGCACCCTGCAGTTCTTAGCCATCTGAAAACCATACCTCCTATACTGTGCCCCTCTCCTCCCCTCACAGGAAATTAGAATCCCTTCTCTGAGAACCTGGGCTCTGATTATTGATGACGTTTCCCCTTATTTTGCCCAGTACCGGGTGACTGCACAATGTTTTATTTCCTGGTTGTCTTCACATCATCTTTCCTCCTCTCCCTACATTGTTTCCCCTTCCCCCTTCTTTCCAACTTGAATTCTCCCTATGTGTGTTCTTTTTCTTAACTAGAATTTAAGCTCTGTGGGGTCAGGAACTGTCTTCTTTTCTTATATTTAGATCCCTACCACTTATCATGGTGCTTGGCAGATAATTATTATTTATTTTATTGTTCATTAAATGGGGATTTTAATAGGGCATGCCCAAAGTTGGCCTCACATTTCCTGTATGATTACATGTGTGACGTAACACTTGGACATGTTAGAGATGAAAAAGTTCCTGGAAGCTTCCTCAGTGGCAGCAAGTGGAAGGAGTCCTCATCAACCTCTGTATCACTGTCGGAGGAGATGAGTCCTAACAAGATAAGAACTTCATGCCCTCTCATGGCGGCTCAGAAGACAGAGATAGACATCTAGCATAAAACAGCGTAGAGGAAAAAGGAAAAACATAAGGCCTTATCCAAAAAGCTGCAAACAGCTCCATAGTTAAATGGTTTTACTCATCAAATTCCTGGCAGAGTATAACAGGACTTAGTGCTACTTGTTAGGTTGCTTCTGGCAAATATATATTTGTGAATATTCTATGTTTATCATTTCTTTTTGAGCAAAGGAAATAAATACCTATACCATACCTAATTCATACTGCACATTGAGTACTCTTGTGCTTCCATTTTCAAAGATATCTTGGGACACTGAGCATGTCCCCAGGATATTGTAGTAGGGCTGCTGAAGAGTGAGAGAGTTGTGTGACACCTCTTCTAGATGGTCAGGCTCCCCAAGGAATAAAACTATTAGAGGGTACCTTAGTGGAGAACATACAGCAATGAGTACCCAAATTCTTAGATGCAATAGTAGTTATTAATATTAGAAATATATGTCCAGTAAAATAGCTGAAGACATCATTTAGCAAGAGGGAGGGATTGTGAACTCTTCATGTTAATTTCAATATATCTGGTAGAAGGTACCTAATCCATAGGAGAAACCTCCTGAGGAAGATTTGTGAGACTACATGGACATGGCATGTGGGAAGAGGTGTGGAATCTGAACATTTTGGGGGCAAGGAGAAATACCTGTGTCAGATAATGGGTTCATGGACATATTGAAATAAAAGAATCTATTACCTCCCAGAATATTTTCTTCCTCATATATTTTTTTCTTATTTTCATTTGATGGATCGCCAAATATAATTTTTTAGCTGACACATTTGATTCAGTGACTTCACATAGAGCTTAAGACAGGGAGGGGAATGTTGGTGTTAGGTATAAACAGCCTGTGTTTAGCATCATGGGATGTACCAAATAATTCAATGTTCTTATTTTACAGGTGAGAAAACTGAATTACAGAGAAGAAAAATGACTTATCCAAGGTAACATCCAAGATAATAATGATGCAGAACAAAGGCTATATCTTTTGACCATAAATCCAGGATCTTTCCTCTCTAAGTAAGTCTTCATGAACCTGCTACATTCAAATATCAATAGACGTACTTGGCAAGGACTGTGTAGTTCTCAGGTTGTATTTGTCCTGCTATTTTTCAAGATTGTCATTAGATTGTGAGTCAACTCTATATGGATTTATAAAAATAGGGAAATGTCATGTCTTTTTATTTTTTGTGTGTGTTTTAGATCACATATTTCAGTCACTTCTTGTAATAATAGTTCACATTTGCAAAATGCTTTATAAAAGTTGGGGTTTTTTGAGCCTGACAACAGTATGGAAGATTATGTAGTACATGTTTTATTGTCCACCTGTTGCAGTTGGGAAAACTCAGGTTCAAAGAAATTAATTCAAAGCTAAGATAGTAAGCCAAACCTTGAAACCAGATTCTCGAACTCGCACTTATCTTCCTCTACTTAACAAATATTTACATTCTTTTAATGTATGATCCTGTGCAAAACCTCGGCTTTAAATATCCTTTTGTTAAAAATGATGTTTTCAAACCACTACCTCCCTAATAATATCATTTCTTTGATCTTTTTGTCTCCTTTTGTTTCTTTCTTTTTTCCTGGAAATTTTCACCCATTAGCAGGATTTGGACATTTCAAAGGCTGCTAAATTAAAGTTTCATTAGCAGTCTGAATTTTAACCACTCCATTCTGTTCAAGTCTCCACATAAATGCTAAGATCTGAAAAACATCCCTAGGTTGTGAATGCAAAATTTGTTTTGAGGGCTGGGTTTCTACAAGAGGCCAGTGGTTCTCCTGTTTGATGGCAGCTATCAGAAGCTCTGACAATTTTCTGTTGCAGAAAGATGATCAAATTTCCAGCCCAGAGCAAAGTATCATATTCATAACTATAACTCTATGTGGCCATTCGTTATCAAAAGACAAAATTCAAAATAATAAATAATAAAATACTTTCGTCTTGGTATTTTGGCTCAGGCAGAATAGAAGCCCTTGACTGTTTATGGTGTGGTAATCTCTTGGAAAGGTTTTCCTCATCTTTGGTTACCATTCATTGCCATTCTTCGAACAAACATGCATTAGATGACCTTTACTTTTAGAACACTGTAATAGGTTCTTGGAGGGGCATTTGAAATTTACAAAAGCCACAGTCTTCATGTTAAGTGTTATGTAATGGTAATTAACTTTTATTTTGCATTTTTTCCTTCCCTCCCTTCCTTTCTTCTTTCCCTTCCTTCCTTCCTTGACCTCTCCCTGCCTCTCAAATCTGAGATTTCACCAGTATGGAGATCTTCCATTGAAGAATCCCCTCTACTGATGTTGAAAAAAATACCAATTTTGCTATTTATAGTCTTAGAGTGTTACCAGAGGGCATTGAGCTGTTAAGTGGCTTGCCTTGGATAAAACATCCACTATGTGTCAGATACAGGATTTAAACTCTCATCTTCCTGAGTCTGAGGCCAGAACACCATCCCATGAATGCTTGGATTGCTTTTAAAAGAGTACAAAGTACTTGATATATGTAACATTCGTGGTGGAGTTGAGCTTGTCCAGCTAGCTTCATGATAACAGATAGATGACTTGATTCTGTATAACATGCTTCCTTATTGGTGCCTGTGACCTAAGGCAGTATCAAAGACAAATTGCAACCAAGCCAGGAAGGTCAACCTGCTTCATAAAGTATAAGAAGTGAAGACAGTCAGTTTCCAGTAAGTTTTCAAGGTGAACTATGCAACAAATGGGGAAGGAGTAATTCCTGCCATTTCACTGCAGCAATGGCAACAGCCTGTGTAGTGGAGCCTTGGAGAATCTTTGTATGGATTTCAATTTCTTGCCCACTTTTCCTGCTTTGTGTTTCTTTCCCTGAGCACAAATGCAGGGGCTTGAGCAGTGATTCTGACACAGAGAGTTCTAGTCTTGGTGTTTACTTGATGAGGCATGAAGGCTTGGGAATTTTGGAGTCAGGTGCTGATTACCAAAGGGAAGTGATTTCTTTAACTGTATCACTTTTCAGGGAACCAGAGCAATGCTAGCAGAAGAGTTTTGCAGGCAAAGGACAAAAGCCAAGCCATGTCCGAGCTTCAGTTTCTTCTTTGTAAAATGAGGTGGTTGGATGACCTGATTTTTAACGTCTTTTTAGCTCTAAATTTCTATAATGCTATGATCCTTCCTAATATTCTGTTTACCCATTTCCTTCATCACATGATCCATTTATTTTTATTTCCATAATCTCTCTAAAATTTATCATTGTTTTCCAGGAATGTGTTGGCTACTAGGCTACTTTTTAACCCCAGTAAACCCTATAAGACTGGAGATACACAGCAGCTCTAAGAAAATCCCTATGAGAGTTCTGGTAACCTGTGGGGTATGGTCTATTGAAAGCCATAAGTCATATCCTTTAAATAGAAAAAGCTCCTGCCCAGGAACATAGTTTTGCAAGGCACAGAAATTAATTTGTGCCTGTTGTGAGGTAACTATCTCAGAGAATTGGCTTTCATTTCCTAATTTCTTTTGCAGTTGAAATAATGAACTCATGACTTCTTTTGTTTCTACTTTTCCCAACCCAGTGCTTTTCACATAAACCATAGCAGGCTACCTATTCAGTATTTTAATTACTGAAGCTTTTGCTACCTCACTGGGGTATTGTGAAGATTAATTTCTATTTGGTAATTTAAGTTTGTAATATGGGTTTGCATTCCTGGGGGAAAGCATGTTATATAAATTTCTCGTGATGATAGTATGGAAAGAAAAACAAACAGTTATAATGTATACTTTTAAAAATTGCTTCTCATCAAACAATTTTACCAGAAATCTAGATCAACATGAATAACACATTTCTTAAATTTAAAAGATTTTTACATGGATCTTTAAGATGCTGGACTTATTTCAAACCTGTTGTACAAACACAGGGGGAAATCTGTTTTGTTTTATTCAGGGAGTAGAAATAAAGATCAATGTCTAATGCATAATACTATTCACATTTTGAATACCTAGGAGTCAGGTGAAGGCAAAAAGTATATTCCAAAATGGTTGTGTACTTTTTGGGAGAAAATAAAATTTAGAAAGCATCTTGTTTTGTAAAATAAACTATGAGGAAAACCAGTAAACATTCCTATATGAGAGGTGTTACCTTTCCTTTTTTGGTTAATCTTTTGCACATTAATGCCATACCTAGTTTATTTCCCTTCCATAACACTGTTTAACTTTATCTCTAAGATCCTGAATGAAGATTCCTCCATAATAAACTTTGAATCTGAGTCAGGGAGTCCTCTCTTAGGATTTCCTGGTGAAGACCAAGTTATTAATTCATTCTGAGTTGATTTCCACAAAGATCTGCCTCTCTTGACCATTATAAACAAAGAGAACAAAACAATAAATCAGGAAGGGAAATGACACCTTGAAAAATGCAGCCCTGTGGAAAATGTAAAGAAAGGGAAAAATAGTAATGCAGAAACCACTGATTGTAAAGATAATGGAAACAGAAAACCAGCAACACTTAAAAAGATGTATTTTAACCTAGAAATGAGGGAAATTGATGCTAAAAGGGAGGAAAATGAGGGGGAAAGGTGAAAAAATATGAAGAAAAGGCTATTCATGCAAGAAGGACAACATAAACATAAGTATGTATAATACTGAAAAGAAGTTAAGCTTCATTGTATTAGAGGGAGTCTTATCTGAGATATTTTGAAGTGGCTGACAGAGAGAATAGTTCTTTCCAATTTCACTGGAGCCACAGGCTCTCTTTGGAAGTAGTTCAAATGTCTCTGTGATAATCATTTTGTTCAGATGCCTGAAAATGTCAAGTCTTCTTTCCTTGCTGCCTGCAGGGACAGCTGTGCATTATGGGATATTCTAGTTTCCAGGTATGCATAGTGACTAATATTCTGTTCTTGGTGAGATGCTTCATGACTCTCATATCCTTTCCTAATCCCTCTGTTCTCTAGCCCTCCATCACCTTTTGTTGCCTCTTTAAAACAGAAGAGACAAGTTTCAAAGTGGAACTTGTGGGTGAGTAGTTTCATGTACAACTTACTATCTGGTTATGTTATGGTGAAATCCTTAATGAAAGAAAGAAGTGACCTACTATGGGAGCATCAAATTCTATCATTTACCTCAGTAATTCTGTTACCAGTGGGACTTTAAAGGCCAAAGTTTACTTTGCTCTATGTTTCATATAAATCTCCTTTGAGAAGATTGACTGGTTTATCCACCTTGAGATGTCCCTTAGCATATTTCCAATATTAATGCTCTGAATTAATTAAAAAGGTTCTCATTGTAATGCAGTGCACGAGCAGCTTTCCAGAAGAATGCTACTGAGAACAGCTTTTAAGGTTCTGATTACACAGTATAGTGAACACTCTATTCCATAACAGATCAAAGCAAAACATTCACAGTAAATCAAAGTACAGCATTCACAATATTACAGCTTATCACAGAAAATCAAAATATAGCATTCACAACTTATCACAGAAAATGACCACATAGTTTCTGGTACAGCGGTCACAAAGCTTTGAACAAAGAACAATCATTTATTAACTCAAGCATTCACAAAATCCTTAATTTAATCACAAAGTCAAAGTTTTCCACTCATAGGGCATACTAGGTTACAAATCAATTACTTATTCAGTCATCAATCACTAAGTACAGTCATTTAGTCAGTCAATCATCCTGCATTATTCATTAGAATAATCATTAGAAACGAGACACAGACCCTCCACCTCTAGGTCACTAGTAAATTTACAATTTTTCAGTCAATACACAGTATCCAAGTAAAGTCTTCTTTCAGCTTAAATTGGGGTGGTTTCTTGGATTCCCTGGATCCACTTCTATGGTCCCAGATCCTACCTGGATTCACCAAACTGTCACCTGTATTCAAAGACAGACAGCCTCCAGGTCCTTGTCCAGCTCTGTTTGCAGTTCTTGCTCCACATTGGAGCTCACAGTGTCCAGTCCATCTCAAATCCATCACAGTCTCAGTTCCCAGGAAGAAAAGGCTTAACAAAGTCACAAACGGGCTCAGTGAAAATACCAGCATCATAGTCGTGCTTCCTCTGTCTTTGGCAGCTCCAGGTGGCCCTTTGAAATCCTTAGCAGCCTCCAGCAACTCTGGCTGGCCCTCGGAAATCCTCAACAGCCTCAACAACTCCAGCTAGCCCTCAGTTCTGACTGGCTCTCGGAAATCCTCAGCAACTCTGGCTAGCCCTCAGACTCATCAGAAGTTTCAACTGGTTCCGAAAATCAAAAGCACTCCATCCAGGTTTTCAAAATCAAAATCATTCTCTCAAACCTGGGGGGGGGGGCGCTTTCCTCTTCAGCCTCCTCAGCTCTTCTTCAGCCTCCACTGAGCCTGCTCAAAGAAAATCTCCCTTTCCCTCTCTGGGACTTTTCCAACCCCTTCCTGTTATGTCCGTTACAGGAGACAGGAGTTCATACCTTCTGTTTCCCCAACAGGGGCCTGAGCAATTACTAAATGCTAAGTACCTGCTACCTTTGCCAACACAGGGATCTTCAAATTCAAATTACATTACCATTACAGTCATACATTTTAAAGAAGTTGGGGGGAGACTCATCACTGTACAAGTGAGTTCTGTCTTATGCAATATAGTGTGAAGTAATAGCATTAAACTCAAATTAAAAATATATTGATTCTGGTTTTATCAATAATTAGCTATGTTGGCTAAGAGAAAAACTTCCCCTTTCTAGACTTCAGTCTCCATATGTGTAAAATGAACTCATTGAATTAAGATACCTTTGAAGTTTCTTCCCTGCTCTAAAATTCTATGATTCTGTAAATATTGGGGCTTTCTGCCATTAGAGAGAAAATGGAATTATGCTCCAAGGACACCCATATATTCAGCAGTAGTAGGATCATGTTTCTGTAATTTCTCCTTGTGTCATTTGGTTGTCAGTTCTTCAGAAGTATAATATACAACTGTGTCCTGTGAAACTCCCTGTGATAAATATTTAGGACCCCCATACTTGCCATAGCCCCCAATGCCATCTCAACATGAGAGAGCCTTGCATCAACTACTCTTCCCCTAACCTATCAGACTACCTTCTGTACCCAGTTCCCAAGTCTTCCTTTTGTGCCATCCCTCTACTTCTAATTACTTATCAGTCAATGAAAATTCTTCCAGGCAAAGTGCTGACTAGATATAACTCTGAAAAATTATACAATTTGGAAGGTAAGGAGTTTTTTCTTTCATTTAAAAATTTTTAAGGTCATATCATCAATTAAGCCACCAACATTTATTATACATTTGCCATATGCAAAGGACATTACTACTTTCTGAGAGGGAATAGAGAATTATCATAAATGAATGTGCCAAACACCCACAGAATTTCTAATCTATAAATGGGATTTCTTGTTTTCAGTCTCTCCCTTTCCCAATCCTTTGAAAAGGTGCCAATTTGATATTTTTGTAACTGAACTGTTCCTCACACCTGGGTCATTTTATGTGACTCTGGATTAGCATATAGTGTGATGCAAATCTCTGCCTCTAGGAGAGTGGAGTTAGTGTGAAAGCTTTGGAGAGGAGAGACAGTGTGTATTTGAGAGAACATAACATCATGCCAGAATCTCTCTAGGACTGAATCCAGACATTTGAGAAACAAAGGAAGAGAGATAAAGTAGAAGCTACAGATGTAAGAGAATATGGGTCCTCAATATGTTTCTAATTTCTACTTTGCCTCTATAGAGACTTTGGAGAATTTTCCCTTGCATGAACAAAGCCTCTATGAAGATTTCATCTCACTCTCATCTAAAGACATTATTCACTCTTGTATATTTTCTGGTATATATATATATTTAAACATTTAAAATTGATTTTTATTAATTTATTTTAGACTTCAACATTCATTTCCACAAGATTTTGATTTCCCAATTTTGCCACATCTCTCCCCTCCCCCCACCCCAAAATGGCATGCATTCTGATTACCTCTTCCACCCTCTCCTCTATCACTCCCTGCATCTCCCTCTGCTTCCCTTTCTTGTAGGGCAAGATAGATTTCTATACCCCTTTTCCTGTACATCTTATTTCCCAGTTGCATGTAGTAGTTTTTAACATTTGTTTTTAACACTTTGAGTTCCAAATTGTTTCTCCCTTCTTCTCTTCCCACCTATCCTTATTGGTAAGGCAACCGGGGTGGCTAGGTGGCGCAGTGAATAGAGCACCAGCCCTGAAGTCAGGAGGACCTCAGTTCAAATCTGGCCTCAGACACTTAGCACAAAAAATAGCCATGTGACCTTGGGCGAATCACAACCCCAATTGCCCTCCAAAAAGCAAAAAAAAAAAAAAAAAAAGAGAAGGCAAGCAATTCAGTATAGATTATACATTTGCAGTTATGTGAAACCCTTCCATAATAGTCATGTTGTGAAAATAACTATATTTTCCTCCATCCTATCCTGCCCCCATTCTCTCCTTTGACCCTGTCCCTTTTCAAGTGTTTTTTTTTTTTGACTGCCCTCTTCCCTCAATTCAATCATCACCTGCCTCTTTTCCCCTTCCACCTACTTTCCTGTAGGGTAAAATACCCAATTGAGTGTGTATGTTATTCCCTCCTTAAGCCAAATCCAATGAGAGTAAGGTTCACTCATTCTGTCTCACCTCCCACCTCTTCAACCTCTTCTCTCTTTTAGGTGAGATAATTTATCCCATTCTATCTCTCCCTTTCTCCTTCTCCCTATATATTCCTCTCTAATCCCTTAAATTTATTTTTTAGATATCATCCCTTCATATTCAACTCACTCTGTGCTCTGTGTGTGTGTGTGTATTCCCTCCAACTACCCTAATACTGAGAAAGGTCTCATGAGTTACAAATATCTTTCCATGTAGTAAGTTCAACTTTAATAAGTCCTTTATGCTTTCTCTTTCCTGTTTAGCTTTTTATGCTTCTCTTGATTCTTGTATTTAAAAGTCAGATTTTTCTATACAACTCTGATCTTTTCATCAAGAAGGCTTCAAAGTCCCCTACTTCATTGAATGACCATTTTCCCCCAGAAATATTATACTCAGTTTTGCTGGGTAGGTGATTCTTGGTTTTATTCCTAGCTTCTCTGACCTCTATTCCTCATGTTCCAAGTCCTTTGATCCCTTAATGTAGAAGGTGCTAGATCTTGTGTTATCTTGATTGTATTTCCACAATACTCAAATTCTTTCTTTCTGGTCACTTGCAGTATTTTTCTTCTTGAACTGGGAACTTTGCAATTTTGCTGTAATATTCCTAGGAATTTTCCTTTTGGGATCTCTTTCAAGAGGCAATTGGTAAATTATTTCAGTTTCTATTTTACCTTATGGTTCTAGAATACCAGGGCAGTTTTCCTTGATAAATTCTTTTTTTTTTTTAAAGCAATCGGGGTTAAGTAACTTGCTTAAGGTTACAGGACTTGTTATTTCTAGGTATGGTGCTAAGTATCTGAGCCCGGATTTGATCCCCAGTTCATCCCGACACTGGAGCTGGTGCCACTCGCTGAGCCACCAAGCCGCCCCTAAGCAATTGGGGTTAAGTAACTTGCTCAAGGTTACACGGCCAGGTGTTTCTGGGTGGATGCTGTGTCTGAGCCCAGATTTGATCACCAGGTCTTCCCAACCCTGGAGCCGGTGCTCTTACTCACTGTGCTACCTAGCCGCCCCTCCTTGATAATTTCTTGAAAGATGATGTCTAGGCTTTTTTTTTTTTATCATGGTTTTCAGGTAATTGGATAATTTTAAAAAATTAATTAATTAATTTTAAGTTTTCAACATTCATTTCCACAAGTTTTGAGTTACAATTTTTTTCTCCCTGTCTTTCCCCTACCCCCACCCTAAAATAGCAAGCCTGCTAAATACCACTTCTCCCAATCTGTTCTCTCTTATTTCCTCCCCCTAACTTTCTCGTAGGGCAAGATGGATTTCTATACCCCAGTGCCTGTATATCTTATTTCCTAGTTGCATGTAAAAAACCTTTTTTTTAAACATTTGTTTTTAAAACTTTGAGTTCCAGATTTTTTCCTTCTTCCCACCCAGCATGCTGCAATAAAGTGTTCCTTTTGGTCTGTCAGGAAGTCTTCAGTGAGAGATTTGTTTCTCTCTGTCACTTTGTGGATTCTGTAGCTCTAAAGTTTGTTTAGAGTCATTTTTTACATGTATTGGAAGTGATTGGAGTGGAAACTCACACCAAGTTTTTGCTTCTACTCTGCCCCTGTGGTCCAGTCATTTTTAAATTATCTCTCCTGGATCAATTTTCTAGCTCAGTGGTGTTTCCAATGAAATATTTCACATTGCCTCATATTTTTTTCATTCTTTTAGTTCTGTTTTATAATTTCTTGATTTCTCATAAAGTCATTAGCTTCCATTTGCTCCATTCTAATTTTTAAGGAATTATTTTCATCAGTGAGCTTTTGGACCTCCTTTTCCATTTGGCCAAATCTGCTTTTTAAAGCTTCTTCTCTGGCTTTTTAGCTCTCTTTTGCTATTTGGGTTAGTCTCTTTTTAAAGGTATTATTTTCTTCAGTATTTTTGGGTCTTCTTTAGCAAGTTGTTGATATGTGTTTCATGATTTTCTCGTTTCTCTTTCCAATTTTCCTCTACATCTCTTACTTGATTTTCAAAATCTTTTTGAGCTGTTACATGACCTGTGACAAATTCATATGATTCTTGGAGGCTTTTGATGTAGGGGCATTGACTTTGTTGTCTTCTGGTTGTATGTTTTTATCTTCTTTGTCATCAAAATAAGATGCTATAGTCTGAGTATTTTTTACACTGCTTGCTTTACTTTCTAACTCTTTGTCAAGGTAGGACTCTACTTCCAGTTGGGGTGGGGTGGTTGTACTATACAAAGCTTCCAGGGTTTTGTGCGACTATTTTCAGAAATACTTCTAGGGACCTGGAAGAATACTAGGTAGTATGAACAGAGCAGAGGTGTTTGCTGCTTTCCTGGCCTGTGCTTTCGTCTGTGAGTGACCACAAACATTCTTTTCTGCCTTGGAACTGTGAGGAGGATTCCCTCTCCACTGCTGCCACAAACTCCACAACAACAGTATTCCTCCTCACGCTAGGACCATTACCCAAGACTGCTATCCAGATCCAAGCATGAGCAAAGGATGAGAATACTGCCTCAGCACCAGCAAAAGATTCCTGCAATTATCCTCTGATCTGCTGTGCAATCCCCATACCATCTGTGGGCTGGGAGCTCTGGAAGTAGCTGCTGCTGCAGCTGCAGCCTCTATCTCTGCCACCCCGGGACTGGGACTGGAGCATGCTCCTCTCTCACCCAGGTCTGACAGTGTTTTCCTACTGACCTTCTATGCTGTCTTTAGTGTTTGTGGGCTGAAAAGTCTGGAAACTGCCACAGCTGCCACTGATTCAGTCCCCCGAGGCCTGCTCTCACTCTACCTGTGCCAGAGTGGCCCATGCTAGACTGTGCTCCTAGCCAGGTGAGATAGACCCTTCTTGTCAACCTTCCAGGCTGTCTTGTCCTGGAGATTTGTTTTCACTGTTTCCTTTTGTGGGTTCTGATGCTCTCGAATTTGTTTAGAGTCATTTTAGAGGTATTTTGAAAGAGTTTGAGGGAGATCTCAAGCAAGCCCCTGCTTTTCTTCCACCATCTTGACTCTACTCCATTTTCTAATATATTTTAATCTATAGAATATTTTTAATTTTGGTTTGCTAATTTGACTAAATGGGTTTCTTCACTATCAGTCAATCAAGATTTGCTATTTTGATGATCTTTTGTGTAATTTGTATTCAGCAGAAAGAAACTATACCAATGGCTTGAGCCCCGTGAGTTTAACCAGGTAAGTAGTCTTTCGTTTTGGACCAAAAATAATGTTCCAAGCCCTACAACATTTAGGAGAACAAATAGATATAATTCTAAGACAATACAGTTCTCAGAGATTGGAGAAAGAATACTTAACCTTCTCTTGCTCCCCTCAAAAGAGGAATTAATCTCCCTCTTTTTGGGGTATTTAAAAGTATTGCCCAAAAGCTGTCTTTAGACAACTCATTTAGACAAATATATCTCATGTGCGAAGCACATATCTATTAGAACTTTCATAATACTGATTTCCTACTCAAGAAGATTTTGTGTTTGCTGTTATTCCTAGGATAAGTATAATTTTGGCACTTAAGGCCCTCCACAACCAACTACCTCTTTCCAATCTTATTTCATATTATTTCCTTTTATCTACTCAGTTTCCATCAAGCAGAGGTTTGCTTCCCTATTCACCACATTCTATTCTCCATCTCTCTGAGGTATGCATAAGTGGCCCCTAATGTTTAGGAAGCACTTTTGTTTCTTAGAATCATTGATTTTCTTTAAAGCACAGCTCAAGTGTTACTGTTTACATAAAGCCTTTCCTGATCCTGTTCCAGTAGATAGCACTCTCCTCCTATAACTATGTGTCTACAATGTGGTGTGGTAGATAGTTGGCCTTGGAATCAAAAAGACCCATGTTCAAGGCCCACCTATGACATGTATTTTATATACAGATAAGGTGTTTGTGAGTCTAGGATATACAATAAAATCAAGGGGAAAACTTTTTAACATGTAGAATTTCCCAAAGACAGAATGGACTGTCTCCAGATATTGGGGCCACCCCTTCATTATTCTACTAATTGTATAGAAAATTGTAGGGTAGTCAAAAGAATACTATAAGTTTGAAACCAGGTTATTATTTTGCTTCTGCTCTTAACTCTTTGTGTGACCTTGGGGAAAAAAACAGTTGTCCTTGAGCCTCATTTTCTCCATCTGTAAAATGTGGGGACTTCAAGCAGAGGTGAGATGATCATTTATGGAGTATAATTGGTATTCCTATTAGAAATGGATTGAACTAAATGACTATTAAAGTCATTTCTAACTAAAATTTGGTGATTCTGTGAATAAGCAGAAAATATTCTCACCACATTTCCTCAAGAACTAAAACAATACATCTTTAAGCTCACATACTACTCAGAAAGATGTGGATAGAAGTTTGAATTGTGAAGATAGAAAAATCTTAATTAGCTGACTTTGTTTTTATTTTCCCTATCTCAACTCACTCTTAAGGATTTCTATTTATGACTCTACTTTAGAAGGGAGAGCTAGATGTTTTACAGTAACTGCAATTTAGAAGTTTAATCATTTATATGATTTTAAATTATTTGTTGAATTGGGGTTTGTATCCTGGTAAAGGCAGAACTGCATAATCAGTCTTCAAATTGTGGTGAGGCCAAACATAGCTCTGAGCATCGAGAGAGCTTCAAGGCTGGAACATCAGCTTTGGGGCCAAATTAACCCACAGGTTTCACTAGGTCTTCAAAGACAGAAATTAGTTAAAGAACAGAGGCAGAAGGGAACACAGATATGATTTCTGCAACACCTACATTTTATACTCAGGAAACAACCTATGTAACCTAGAATTATTTCACCTGGGGCAAAAACAGTACTGAAGGACATGGTGTTTGCATCACTGAGAATAGTGTAGATGTAAAGGGATGTTCTGATACCTGGAAATGGGTTGGTACCCTGTTCCCAGGAAGAATGCAGCTCTTACTCTCGTGAGGTTGATGAGGGAAAGAATGCCTTAGGAATAGTGTGGTGGTCCTGGAGAGCTTACACCATAACATATATGGAAAGGGATCATGAGATAAAACTTGCAAAAAGGGGTCTCCATGAGTAAAAATCACCCTTATAGGTTGTTGTCATAGAACAAGGCCCCATTTATCCTCTGCTAGCTATAGTGCTGAAAGGAAATGAGAGCCTTAGTGTCTCCAGTCATAAAGTCAGCCAGGAGTGTGCTTAAAATATCATAAACCTACTTATTGGAGATAATTGTTCAATGTTCATTCAGCATGAGCATTTACACCTTAGAAATTGACAAATGCTACAGATCATAGCTTGATTTTTTTATTGTCTTAAAAGAATGATGAAGAAAATGTTAATGCAGATTAAACTTGAAAATGTGTCATGCAAACACTGTGAGTTTATTGTTTAAACCTTTACCAGCACATCACTACAGCTAGCAAAAATACTATAATCAAACCACAATCCAGATTCATAGCTCTTACCACTATTGAATGCTGTCATTACTATAGAATGTGACCTTCTGCTATGGATCACAATCTGCCACATTCACTCCCCCTTAATCAGATGAATTTGCCAAAGTGAGAATACACTAACATAATATGTAGCAGGATACTACTGAAAAATTTGTCCTAGTAGAGATGAGTCATGGAAATATTGTTGATTAGATGCCTTTAAAAGGGAAAGACATTAGAGATGATGGAATGGGGTGAGGAAACAGTGTGGAAATGCAGCTGTGAGCAATTGGAAGCCTGATTCTCAAGCAAGCAGAAACCTGGGCTAATAACATGAAGGGATGAGGAAAAATAAGGCCCATGACAAAGAAGCTAAGGTAGTTGATGAGCTCCCTTTCCATATTATACCACCCTAGAGACAAGGGATGCCAACAGATGATAAGCAAGACATGTGAAAACAAATCATTTTTGACAGAATGCTAATTATTTCATGGTTAAACACCTGTAAAGTGGCCTGCAGGTGGGTAAGTGGGGGAAAAGCTATTTACTTTAGTGTTGAATGAAAACTTACCAAAAATGTGATCAAGATACATCTCCAGAGCAACATGATAGAATTATAGAATGTTACACCTGGAATGGACTTGAGAGATCACCTGTTTCAAACTTCTCATTTTATAGTTAAGGAAAAGTCGGGCCTAGAAGATGTGATGTGACTGTTTGCTGAATTTAGCTCAGTTTATTAGTGACAGATTAAGGATCAGAGTCTTGATTACTAGCTGTGTACCCTTTCCCCTACATCTTATTGATGTGGAAATGTTGTGTAGTTGCTAAACTAATCCAGACAATTCACCAACACTTGGTCTTGAATTCATAGCATATACCTAGTCTCTCTCCTTTTATAGGTGAGAAAGCTGAAGCTCAAGGAAGAAAACTATTTTGTCCAAAGCCACATTTGTAGTTAAGGGGAGAAGCATAACAAAAACCCTGTTTAATGGCTCAAAATATTCTTTTGTTTACACTATTTTTTTCTACAATTAGTAGACCAGAAAAAAGAGAAGATAGAGGAAAGGAACAATCTGAAAAACATAAAATCTCTTAACTCTTTTAGATTCTTTAAAATAAGAATTTGGGGAGTTCATGGCCTCCTCTAAGAAATCTTGTATCTGGGATAGGTCTGCTTTGTGTGTCTGTTTGTGTGGGTTCTCTCGTGACAGAGAGAGATGGGGAGAAAGCATTTCCTTTGGTACAGGGCATTGTGACAACTCAAAAGGAAGTTGGAGGAGACTTATCCTCTTCCTGAGTGTCTAAGGAGTAGATTTTCAGCTACCACAGTAATTCCAATAGAAATAGCAACAATGGCAGACTACTTGACATCAGAAGAGTCTTCCATATAGAGAGAGGTGTCTGGGGAATGGAAGAATACACTTGGTGTCAATCAGGCTGTATTCAGTGGAAGTGAATGTAAAAGAGCTAAAGAGTACACTACTATAGATGTCCCAATAAGGCTACTATACTGATTGTCATAATTCTATGATTCTTTATCACTTTGCATTCCTCTTTATGTGAGGGAATAAAATTGTGTGCCCTATATCTGATACATGTCAGTACTTGAAGTACTTTTTATTTTTTTTCAATTTTCTTTTGGAGAGAAAACCTTAAATTGGAATAAAAAATGGATTTGTTCTGCAGTGACCTGTGGTGGGGGAAGAACTGATACAGCAGGAACCTAGTTCCGTTATAGAAGAATCAGGTAACCCCAGAGCAATGAACCTAGGGTGAACTATGAGGGTAAGAGAAGGACAGTGATTGTCAAAGGTGTCTGGCCGCTGTGACCTTCTGGCATCTGGCTAGCCAGTACTCTAGCTACACAATGAATGAAAGGCAGACTCTTAGAGAGGCATGTATATCTCTGGTGTCTGTGCTCTTTCTTCATGAAGAGTTTATATTAGTTTATTATTAGTCAATATAAACTGATTAGTGTATATGCCATAGATCTGTGTACATCTTGTTTCCTACTTGATGAAAATGCCCTGAGAAGAGGTACTGTTTTATTTTTTTACTTTGTATCCATAAAGCCTGGCATGATTCTTTACAAGTAGTAGGCTTGTAGTACATTTTTGTTGAATCAAATACAAATGAATTAATAGCTCACAGTCAAGGATATGCTAGATTCTGAATTAGAGTCTAATAGGAAGATACTTAAAATCCAAAGTCAGGGGTGAACAGAGATGTGCATTAGGAATCAATATATAGGGTTGCACAAAAGCTGGTCTTGAAGAAAGTAAAGCTAGTATTATTCATCCTCCTTTTGTGAGGAACATTGTTGAGAATATCCTTTAGACTACCTGAACTAGGCTTTGAATAGAGACCCATGAGCAAGGTTCAGTTACGAGGTCATGGAGTCAGGAATTCTGGAATTCAGGTGTCTCTTGATCCCATCTAAGTTGGAAGGTTGTTTGAAGAATGTCTGAAGGTTTTAGTGGAGGGAATATTCAGTATCTGTCCATGGTGTTGGGTTGTATTAATAAAAGTGAAGCTCCTGGGAATAAGGAGATGATAGTACCTTTTGTACTATGAGCTTGTAAGATCATATCCCCAAGACTGTTTTCAGTTTGGGGCCTCATATTTTAGGAAATGGAGAACATCCAGAGGAGGTGAAACAAAATGTTTGTTAAAGGACCTTAGGTATGTACCATGTGAAGATGCTGAAAAAAATGAGAGGTTTAACCTAAAGAAGAAAAGATTCAGGGGGGGGGAATATGATAGCTGTCTCAAATAACTGCAAGGTTTTCATATGGAAACCAGATTAAACTTCTTTTGGTTTCAGAGAGTAAAACAAAGAGGAATAAGTAGAAGTTACAGAGGTAATTGTTGACTCCATTAGGCAAAATCTTGTTAAACACAAGTAGAGACAAAATTTGACCTTATTAGGACAAATTTTCTTATAAGTATAGCTAAACAAAAATGGATCAGGCCATTTTGGAACATAGTGGGCTCCCTCTCATTCTCTGGATATGTTCAAGAAAAATCTGGGTGATAACTTGTTGAGCATATTGTAATGAGGATTACTTTTCAGATATGGATTTCATTAGATTTCTTCTAAGGCACATTCTGACTCCGAGATTATGTAATTCATTTTTTGGCTTCACTTTCAAACTTGAAGTCAAAAATAAATATTTTGAAATATTAATAAAACAAAGAGAAGAGAATCACACTAACTTTGTGTTCCTTTTTGTATTCTTGTCTAATTCTTCTATTGATAATCTCTATATCAGCAGACCTGGAGGAGAGAGCTAATCCAGTGACAATGAATCATGGGAAAAGGCATTTTGCTTTTGACCTGTTGTATATTCCATCTCTTATCTTATAAAAGCTTCTTGTAATCTAACTTTAAATTTCCAATTGCCTAATTTTATAGTTTTATGTATCAAACTTTCCGTTTGTCTTAAGTAATTTAGAATGGTTATCAGTAGCAGTCTTTCAACCAGACTATTAACCCTCTATTCCATTGCCATTAGTCCAGTTCAAGCCCTGATCCTTCCTTCCCTAGTAGTAGCAGCAGGTGATAATAGCAAACTAATAAGTTATATTTTCCTATATTATGTTCTCAGACTGTACTCAACTAAATGTGACTGTTTTGCCCAAGACTATTGTGCTTTTAAGTTCTTGAATCATCTTTTAAAAATTTTGCTACCACTGACCACCATTGATTATTTTTTAATGCTACAGGTGTGCCAGCTTCTAGCCACTTCGACGTATTCTGATTTTCTGCTTCTAATTGGCTTTGAGTTGGAGGAGAACACACAAAATAGCTATTCTTGTTTATAAAATAGTAAGAAAGAGCCTCTGAACAGGAGATTAAGGTGATCTTCAAAAAATAAGTTTATTTGAGCAACAGAAGGTTGTAGTGGCAAAAATGTTGGTCCCAGAAATCAGGAAGACTTGGGTGCAAATTGCGTGCATATTGGTCATGCAACCTAGGATAAATCACTCTTACATCTCAGCACCTCAATTGTCTCATCTGTAAAGTGCAGTGATTAGATCCTACCAATGCTAAGGTCCTTTTCAGTTCTAAATTTATGATCTTTTGACATGTAAAAATATTTACCTATGCAAATACATTTTCTGTTTATTTTCTAGTTCAAGGCTTTGTTTTGAATGATTTGAGCTTGCCAAATGTGAACAATAGATAAGAGAGACAAAATTACAATATTATTTTGGTTTATGTGCATGGCTATTAGCATGCAGCTATATAACACTTAATTTATTTTACCATCTTTTTTCAAAATACAAACATTTGTAAGGATTTTAAAAACAAGTTTAAGTCTTATCTCAACATTCATAATAATTGGTACCTTCTCTCTTTCATCAGGTCATTTTAGTTTATGGATCAGCAAACACTTCATCTGAGCTAACCCAATTATGACTGAGTTCCCTGACATCTCTCAACAGGAAATATTTTAAAAGACAGTTAAAAGTTGGGTGAAAGTGAACTTTAAGCTCCTCTCATTTCTAAACTTCAGGCAGTGCACAGCAGGCAGACAAATGACCCAGTGATATATAATCAAAAATGGAATAGAGACTTAGCTGCTAAATCTACTAACCAACTTCAAACTCTGACTTTGGGCTTCAGAACAATAAAAAAAAGAATTCCTTGGAGATGCTTCAGCACTCTGTTTTCATAAAACTCCAATGTGCTTCTCCTTATACATTAGATTTAATTCATACTTTGTTGCCTAGAAGAATGCTAGAAATCAAAGATTTTAGAAGTGAAAGGAAGGGCTTCAAAAGTCACCTAGTCTAGCTGCTTCGTTTTATAAGAGGGGAAATTGAGGTCCAGAGGAGAGAAGTAAGGGTTACATAGAAAGTAAGGTAAAATCAGAATTAATCTGAATCCATCTCTGTTATTTGATCAACTATACAAATTCTTCACTAATAACCATATTCCTACTTTATATTACAGTTCCTTTAATTTAATTTGTTAGCTCATCTCAGAGTGTTTTTTGATGAATTCAATTACCATAATCTCTAGGGAAATGGATCCTTACAAGTTTATTTCTCAGAGGAGGAAGTAGATTATTTACTAGCTGTAAAGCCAAGCACAAGCAACTTTTCAGAGGACTGCTATTGTGAATAGCTTCGAGGTTCTGATTACATCGTATAGTGAACACTCTATTCAGCAGTAAATTAAAGCAAAACATTCACAGAAATCGAAGTACAGCATTCACAATGTTACAGTATAACAAGTTATCACTAAAGTAGACACATAGTTTTCACCAAAGTGGCCACATAGTTTTAAACAAAGTACAATCATTTAGTAACTCAATCATTTAGTAACAGTCATTTACTAAGTCCTTAATTCAATTGTCCTTAAGGAGGCTTATCTCCTTAATTGACACAAAGTAAAAAAGTCATAGTAAATTATAATCTTCTCAGTCAGCATCAGGTACCCAAGAAGAGATCTTTTCATCTTGAATCTAAGCTAGCTCTCAGCTCCCATTGTTCCTCTTGCATGGTCCTAGCTCCTCCCTGAATCTAAACAACTATCACCTGGGTTCCAAGGCAGGCAGCTCCAGTTCCCTGTGTAGCTCCTTGTCCAATTCTTCATCCAGTTTCTTGTCCAGTGTCCATTCCATATTGAATCTCACAGTGTCTGGTCTACCTCAAGTCCTTAACAGTTCCTGTTTCTGGGAAGAAAAAGCTTAACAAAGCCCCAGTAATATTCATGCACATTGCCAGCACCATCACCAATTCACTATCTGCCTCTGAAATCAACATAGACCCACCAACAAGGTCTGAGAACTCAGTGCAAATTATCAGTATAGAAATCAACACAGTACCACAAACAAGGTCCAAGAGGTCAATACAAATTATCAGTAAAGTCTGAATAATGCTTTATTGGTCTGAAGATGCAGAATTTTCCACCTTCAAACTTCTGGTACAATTTTTTAGTCACTCTTGGTATTCTCAGAAGGGCAGAGAAACAGTGGGGCTAATCAAATGAAATATAGTTTTATCACTTAATTGATTATCTAGAAACTTGACTTAATCATAGACCATTATTTATTTATTTTACTTTAGTAATTTCCTTTTTAAAAATTTTTTTAAAATATATTTACTATATATATGTATATATATATGCTTAACATTAAATGTTATATAAGTTATAAAGAAGAATTATAACCAATGGAATGAATAACAAGGAAGAAGAAATAAACCAAAATGAAAAAGAGACTGAGTAAGTAGTTTGCTTCAATCTGCATTGACTCCATAATTCTTTCTCTGGATGTGGATAGCCTTTTGCATCATGAGTTCTTTGGAGTTATCTTATAACCTTACATTGCTGATGGGAGCACAGTCTATCAAAACCAGCCATTACAGATATGACATGTCTATAATTGTGTATGATGTTCTCCTGGTTCTTCTCCCTTCATTCAGCATCAGTTTATATAACTCTCTCCAGCTTATTATGAAGTCAGTTTGCTCCTCATCTCTTATAGCACAATACTATTCTATTACATTCATATACTATATCTTGTGCAGCCATTCCCCAACTGATGGGAATTCCCTTAATTTCAAATATTTTGCCACCAAAAAAAAAAAGCTGCTATAAATATTTTTGTACATACTGGTCCTCTTCCCACCTGTATGATCTCTTTGGGATACAGCCCTAGAAGTTGTATTGCTGAATCAAAGAGTAAGCACATTTTTATAATCCTTTGAGCCTAGTTCCAAATTACTCTCCAGAATGGTTGGATCAGTTCACAACTCCACCAACAATGCACTAATTTTCAAATTTTCCCACATCTTCTCCAACATTTATCATTTTCATGTTTTGTCATATTAGCAAATCTGATATGTGTGATGTGGTACCTAATAGTTGTTTTGTTTTGCATTTCTCTAATCAATAGTGATTTAGAGCATTTTTCATATGATTCCAGATATTTTAATTTCTTTCTCTGAAAACTGCCAGTTCATATGGTTTGACCACTTATCAATTGCAGAATGACTTGTATTCTTGTAAATTTGGCTCAGTTCTCTGTATATTTTAGAAATGACGGCCATTCACATTCTCAGTTATGATTAATATTTGAGTCTTTTTTTCAGAAAAACTTGGAAATATTTATTTAAAAAAAATTTGTCTTTATTAATTTGTTTGTTTACTTTTAGTTTACAAGATTCAGTTCCACAACTCCTTGAGTTTCAAATTTTTTCCCCCTCCTCACCTCCTCCCCCCCATCCCCCATGGCAGCATACAGTCAAGTTGAGGATCTGCAAATACTTCCACATTAGACGTTAGTCAGGTTATAAAGAATGATTGTAATGGATAGAATGAACAATGGAAAAGAGGAAACAAAACCAAACAAGAAAAAGAAAGAGTAGGTAATTTGCTCCAATGTGCATTCAGCTCTGTTCTTTCTAGTTCTTTCTCTGGATATAGACATTTCTCTCCATCATGAGTCTTTTTGAGTTGTCTTATAACCCTGCATTACTGAGAAGAGTTCAGTCTATCAAAGTTGATCATCACACATACATTGTGTCAGTAATTGTGTACAGATTTCTCCTGGTTCTGCTCTTCTCACTTAGCATCAGTTCATATAAGCCTTTCCAGGTAAATATGAAGTCCATATGCTTCTCATTTCTTTTTCCTTTTTGGAGGGAAATTTGGGTTAAGTGACTTGTCCAAACACACATGGCTAGTTTTTGTGTTGTGTCTTAGGGCAAATTTGAACTCAGGCCCTCCTGACTCCAGGGCTGGTGCTCCATTCACTGCGCCACCTAGCCACCCCTAAAATTTCTTTTTTTTTTCTTTTTCTTTTTTTGGAGGGGATACGGTAGGGCAGTTGGGCTTAAGTCACTTGGCTAAGTAAGGGTTAAGTGTCTGAGGCTGGATTTGAACTCAGATCCTCCTGACTCCAGGGCGAGGGCTCTATTCCCTGTGGCACCTAGCCATCCCTACTCATCATTTCTTATAGCACAATAGTATTCCATTACATTCATATACCACAACTTGTTTAGCCATTCCCCAATTAAAGGACATCCCCTTAATTTCCAATTCTTTTCCACCACAAAAAGAGCTGTTATAAATATTTTTGTACATATGGTTCTTCCTCCCACTTCTATGATCTCTTTGGGATACAACCCTAGAAGTGATATTGTTGGGTCAAAGGGTCAAGCAATTATTTATAGCCCTTTGGGTCTAGTTCCAGATTGCTCTCCAGAATGGTTGAATCATTTTCCAACTCTACCAATGAATTAGTGTTCCAATTTTTCCACATCCTCTCTAGCATTTGTCAATTTCCTGTCTTGTCATCTTAGCCAATGTGACCGGTGAGATATGATACTTCAGAGTTGTTTTGATGTGAATTTCTCTAATCAATAGTGATTTAGAGCATTTTTCATATGCTTGTAGATATCTTTAATTTCTTCCTCTGAAAACTCCCTGTTCATATCCTTTGACCATATATCAATTGGGGAATGACTTGTATTCCTCTAGATTTGACTAAATTCTCTGTATATTTTAGAAATGAGGCCTTTATCAGAGACATTGGTTGTAAAAATTCTTTCCCTAATTTCCACTTCCCTCCTAATTTTGGTTACATTGGGTTTGTTTGTTCAGAGAAACTTTTCAATTTAATGTAATGAACATTATTCATTTTACATTTCATAATGCTCTCTATTTCTTCTTTGGTCATAAAGTCTTCACCTCTCCATAAATCTAACAGGTAAACTATTCCTTGCTTTCCCAGATTGCTTACAGTATCAGCCTTTTGATTTTGGTTTATGGTGTTAGATAATGCTCTATGCCCAGTTTCTGCCATACTATATTCCATTTTTCCCAGCAGTTTTTGTCCAATAGTGAGTTCTTATCACAAAAACTGGGGTCTTTGGGTTTATCAAAGAGTAGATTATTATAGTCATTGCCTACTGAGTTCCATGTACTCTGTCTATTCCATTGATCCACTAGTCTCTTTATCAGCCAGTACCAAGTAGATTTGATGACAGTTGTTTTATAATACATATTAAAAGCTGGTTTGGCTAGGCCACCTTCCCTAGCATTTCTTTTCATTAATTTTGTTGATATTCTGGATCTTTTGTTCTTCCAAATGAATTTTGTTACTATTTTTTCTAGCTTTATAAAGTATTTTTTTTGGTAGATTGATTGGTATGGCACTAAATATGTAATTTAGTTTAGGTAAAATTGTCATTTTTATTATATTAGCTGGACCCAGCCATGAGTGATTTTTCCTATATTACCTAGCTCTGACTTTATTTGTGTAAAAAATGCTTGGTAGTTGTGTTCATATAGGTCCTGGGTTTGTTTTGGCAGGTAGATTCCCAAATATTTTATAATGTCTACAGTAAGTTTAAATGGAATTTTTCTTTCTACCTCTTGCTGTTGGATTTCATTAGAAATATATAGGAATGCTAAGGATTTATGTGGGTTTATTTTATGTCCTCCAACTTTGCCAAATTTGTTTATTGTCTCAAGTAGTTTTTTACTTGATTCACTAGGATTCTCTAAGTATATCATCATGTCATCTGCAAAGAGGGATAGCTTAGTCTCTTCTTTGACTAATTTGATTCCTTCAATAACTCTTTCTTCTCTTATTGCTACTGCTAACATTTCTAGTACCAGATTGAATAAAAGAGGTGATAGCAGACATCTGTGTTTCACCTTAATTTTATTGGAAATGCTTCTAACTTATCCTCATTATATGTAATACTTGCTGATGGCTTTCAATAGATGCTACCTATTATTTTAAGGAAGATTCCATTTATTCCTATACTTTCTTGTATTTTTGATAGGAATGGGTGTTGTATTTTGTCAAAAGCCTTTCCTGTATCTATTGAGTTAATCATGTGTTTTCTGCTAGTTTTATTGTTGATGTGATCAATTATGCTGATGGTTTTCTTAATATTAAACCATCCTTGCATTCCTGGAATAAATCCTACCTGATAAAAGTGTATTATCCTTGTGATAAGTTGCTGTAGAGTTTTTTTTTTTTTTTTAAGCAAGTGGGGTTAAGTTACTTGCCCAAGGTTACATGGCCAGTTTTTTTTTTTTTTGTTTATTTGTTTTGGATTTTTGTTTTGTTATTGTGTGTGTGTGTGTGTGTTAAGTATCTGAGGTCAGAACTGATCCTGGGTCCTCCTGAATCTGGGGCCTGCAGTCTTACTCACTGCGCCACCTAGCCACCCCTGCTGTAGTCTTTTTTGCTAATATTTTATTTAAAATTTTTGCATCTATAATCATGAGGGAAATTGGTATATAATTTTCTTCCTCCATTTTATCTCTTCCTGATTTAGGTATCAGTACCATATTTGTGTCATAAAAAGAATTTGGTAAGATTTCTTCTTCACTAATTTTCCCAAATATTTTGTAGAGTATTAGGATCAATTGTTCTTTAAAAGTTTGATAGAATTTGCTGGTAAATCCATGTGGCCATGGAGATATTTTCCTAGGGAGTTCTCTGATGGCTTGTTTGATTTCTTTTTCTAAGATGGGGCTATTTAAGTAATATACTTCTGCTTCAGTTAAATTGTGCAATTAATATTTTTGTAAATATTCATCAATTTAACTAAGATTGTCAAATTTATGTGCATACATTTTGGCAAAATAATTCCTAATTATTTTTTTAATTTCCTCTTCATTGGAGGTAGATTCACGCTTTTCATTTTTGATACTCATAATTTGGTTTTCTTCTTTCTTTTTTTTTCATATTGACTAAGGTCTATCAGTTTTATTGTTTTTTTCATAAAATCAGTTCTTAGTTTTATTTATTAATTGCATAGTTTTCTTAATTTCAATTTTTATTACTCTCTCCTTTTGTTTTCATTATTTATTTTTTTTTTTAAAGCAATCAGGGTTAAGTAACTTGCTCCAGGTTACACAGCCAGTTATTTCTGGGTGTGGTGCTGAGTATCTGAGCCCGGATTTGATCCAGGTCATCCCGACACTGAAGCCGGTGCTCTTACTCGCTGAGCCACCTGGCTGCCCCTAAGCAATTGGGGTTAAGTAACTTGCTCAAGGTTACACGGCCAGGTGTTTCTGGGTGGGTGCTAAGTGTCTGAGCCCGGGATTTGATCTCCAGGTCTTCTCAACACTGGAGCCAGTGCTCTTACTCGTTGTGCTACCTGGCCGCCCCTGTTTTCATTATTTCTAATTTAATATTTAATCGGAGATTTTCAATTTGTTCTTTTTCTGGCTTTTTCAATTGCATACCCAATTCATTGACCTCCATTTTCTCTAATTTATTCATTTTTACACTCAGGGACATTAAATTTTCCTAAGGACTGCCTTTGCTACATCCCACAAGTTTTGGTATGTTGTCCCATTATTGTCATTCTCTTGAATGAAATTACTGATTGTTTCTATAATTTCTTGTTTGACCCACTCATTCTTTAGGATTAAATTATTTAGTTTCCATTTAATTTTTAGCCCATATTTCCATGACCCTTTATTGCATGTGATTTTTATTACATCCTGATGTGAAAATGATGCATTTAATATTTCTGGCTTTCTGCACTGAATTGTAAGGGTTTTATTCTCAGTATATGGTTGATTTTTGTGAATGTGCCATGTACCACTAAGAAGAAGGTATATCCTTCTTTTTATCCCCATCCAGTTTTTTCCAAAGATCTATCATATCTAGCCTCTCTAAAATTCTATTCAACCCCTTAAATTCTTTCTTGTTTATTTTGAGTTTACATTTATCAAGTTCAGAAAAGGGGAGATTGAGGTACCCTACTAGTTTAGTTTTGCTATTCATTTCTTCCTCTAATTCCCTTAACTTCTCCTCTAGGAATTTGGATGCTATACCATTTGGTGCATATATGTTAAGTAATGATATTGCTTTGTTCTTGATGGTGCCATTTAGCAGGATATAGTTTCCTTCCTTATCTCTTTTGATTAGATCTGTTTTTGCTTTTCCTTTATCTGAGATAAGGATTGCTACCCCTGCTTTTTTTTTAATTTTACTGAATTGTAACATTTTCTACTCCAACCTTTTACATTTACCCTAAGTGTATCCCCTTTTTTTGGATGTGTTTCTTCTAGACAGAATATTATAGGATTATGGTTTTTCATCCATTCTGTTATCCACCTCTCTTTTATGGGAAAATTTATCCCATTCACATTCACAGTTATGATTACTATCTGTCTCTTTTCCTCCATCCCATTCCCTCTCCTATTTATTCTTTTGTTTCTTCCTTTTCCCTTCCCCTCCTTAAGAGTTTTCCTTTTGACCACTATCTCACTCAGTATTCCCTCCCTGTGTCCCCCCCTCTTAACCTACCCTTTCCTCTTACTACTATTTCCCTCTCTTCTTAACACTTCCCCTTTTTATTCCCCCTTACCCCTCCTACTGCCTATAGAGCACAATGGATTTTTATACTTATCAGAGTATGTTATTCCCTCTTTGGCCCCAAAACAATGAGAGTAAATTTCATACAGTGCTCTTCTCCCTCCCTCCTTTCCCTCTATTATAATGAGTTTTGTGTTTTTTTCCATGATATAATTTTAAATTTAGTTGATTATGTTGATCCCTCTTTGAACCAGAATCAATTAGAATATAGTTCATACGATGTTCATCTCCCTCCCTCCTTCCCCTCCACTATAGTATGTTTTTATGCCTCTTTGTGTGGCATAGTTTGCCTTTTCCTGCCTCATCCTTTCCTTTTCTTCCACTACAGTCCCTTTGAATCCCTTAATAAGTTTTTTTTTATCATCAGATTAGTTCATCTATACCCAAAAGCTCTATCTATGTATATCCATTTTAAAGGTCACAATAATCATATAAATTTCAGTATTGACAGGTATCAGCTTCTCATATAGGGATGTAAAAAGTCTGCTCTTATTGAATCCCAAGGTATGTGCATGTGTGTGTGCTTGTGTGTGTGTGTGAGCATAGGTTTTCCTTGTTTACCTTTTTATGTCTTTCTTGAGTCTTGTAATTGTAGATCAAATTTTCCATTGAACTCTGGCTTTTTTATCAGGGAATTCTGGAAGTCCCTTATTTCATTAAATGACCATCTCCTTGCCTGAAAAATTATGCTCAGTTTTGCTGGGTGGTTGATCCTTGATTGCAGTCCTAGTTTTTTTGCTTTACAAAATATCAAATTCCAAACCCTCTAATCTTTTAATGTAGAAGCTTCTAGGTCCTTTATATTCCTGAGTGTAGTTCAATGATAATTGAATTTTTTCTTTGTGGCTGCTTTCTGTATTTTCTCATTGACCTTGTAACTCTGGAATTTGTCTACTATATTTCTTGGAATTTTCAATTTGGGATCTCTTTCAGGAGGAGTCTGGTAAATTATTTTGATAACTGTTTTACCCTCTGATTCTAGGACTTAAGGACAGTTTTCTTTGACAATCTCTTGGAGGATGTTGTCCAGGCTGCTTTTTTCATCGTGGCTTTCTGGTAGACCAATAATTCCTAGGTTATCTCTCCTGGATCTATTCTCCAGGTCAGTTGTTTTTCCAGTGAGAAATTTTACACTTCCTTCTAATTTTTCAAGCTTTATGTTTTGTTTAATTACTGACTCTTCATGCGTCATAGAGTCCTTAGCTTCTATTTCACTGATTCTAATTTTTAGCGAATTATTTTCCTTGGTTAGTTTTTGAAGCTCCTTTTTTAGGGACATATTTTCTCCAGGTAGATTTTGAACCTTCTGTCTCAGTTCACAAATTTTTATTTTTAAGGATTTGTCTTCTTCAGTGAGATTTTTTTCCAATTTGGCCACTATAGATTTAAATTTATCTTCTACCTCTCTAATTTGGTTTTTAAAATCTTTCTTGAGCTCCTCCAAGAATGCTTTTAGGGCTTGAGACAAATTCATATTTTCTTCTGTGATCTCAGGTGTGAGTATAGAGTCCATGGTGTCTCCTGAAAGTGATTCCTCTCATTCACAATAAAAGGATTCAATTTTCCTTGGTCTTGCCTTTGCAAGTTGTTTTCAGCTCATTGTAATTGCCTATTTCCTGACCTTTAATGTGAATTTCTTCTCCTGCTGTACATAGGGCTCTGACCCACACTTCTTAGGCTGGGAGCTATATGCCTGGTTGTTGATTTTTTGTGCTGTAGCCTCTGGGTATCTAGACTGAGGCCAAGGCCAGGACTTTCAGTGTTTCCCCTGAGTTACCCTGATGCTTACAGAGTAATCTGTTGGGGAGAGGTGGTCTGGCTGCTTCAGATTTCCACCTCTATGCCCCTGTGCTACAGCTCAGGCAGGCTTAGCAGCTGGCAGCCAGCAAAGCTTGTGTCAGTAGATTCCCCTGGTGGGGCTAAGGCCCACCTGGGCTTGTGTTGTTAGTGCTTGCTGGCTCCACCACCCTTGGCTTCTGAATTTCCTGCTGGTGCGGGGTTTGTTGGGACCCTTCCCACCCTTTACTTCAGACTTCAGACTCCTTACTGACTCAGTTGCACCCTTTCTCAGTGACTCCTAAGCCTGAGGCTATTTCCACTATTTCAAGATTTTATTCTGGGTGGGGCATTAACTCTGGGTTTTCTGGGTCAGGGAGGGGGAATCAGAGCAGCTAGGGTTTACTTTGCCATCTTGGCTTCTGGAAATTCAGGTAGATGATTTTTAAACTTCCAGGCTGTGAGTTGATAGCCCCAGGAGAAGCTGCTGTCCCTTCTGCAGTCCCTGTGCTTTCTCTTAACCAGCTCTGACTGATACTCCCATTTTGTGGTGAGATGGCAGCGAATCGCCCTTGGGGTGGGTGAGTCTGCTGGCTGGAGCTCCTTCTCACTCCACTGTAGTCTGTTCTCTAGTTTGCACTGGTGTAGCTGTGCTCCATGTACCATGTGCCATGTGGGCACTTGCCTGGGCTGGATTCTGCCACACTCCATCTCCCAGTGGGTTCTGTCACTCTAAAATTCATTCAGATTCACTTTTTAAAGTTTAGTGATGGGATTCATGGAGGAGCTTCGAAAAGTTGCTGCTTCTTTCTACTATCTTGGCTCCAACCCCTATTTCTGTCTTTCTTGCTATCCTATTTCCCCTCCATTTTTTTTTTTTATTTCTCCCTTTGGCCTTTCCCTACTCAAGAGAGTTTTGCTTTTGACCACCGCTTCCCTCAATATTCCCTCCTATCATTCTTCCTCCCTTTACCTAAGCTTTTTCCTTACTACTTCTTCCTTTCCTTCTACCCTCCCCCTCTTTCTTTACCCATTCCTCTCCCACTTCCTATAAGGGCATGTTACATTTCTATATTTAACAAAGTATGTTATTCTTGAACCAAGTCCAATAAGAGTAAATCTTAAACAATGGTCTTCCCTCTCCCTTCTTTCTTTCTACTATAATAAGATTTTGTGTCTCTTCATGTTAAATTCCTATACTTAATTGAATATGTTATTCCCCCCTCATACTGAAACCAATGAGAATAAAGCTTATACAAGGCTCATCTCCCTCCCTTCTTTCTAGCTACTGTAATACATGTGATCCTCTTCATGTGACATAATTTACCTTTTTCTTCCTCTTCCTTTCCTCTTCTTCCATTTACACCCCTTTATACCCCTTAAGGAGGTTTTTATCATATCAGTTAATTTATAGCCACACTCTCTATCTATGTATTCTCCTTTTAAGTGCTCTAATAATTATATAGTTCTCAAGGTTAACAGGTATCATCCTCCAAAATAGGGATTTAAACAGTTTTTTCTTGAATAACATTTTTTTTTTATTTTATGGTTCTCTTGAGTCTCATGTTTGAAGATCAAATTTTCCAATGAACTCTGAGCTTTTCATCAGGAAGGTCTCGAAGTCTCATTTCATTGAATGACCACATCCTTACCTAAAAGATTATGCTCAATTTAGATGAGTAGTTGATTCTTGGTTGTAGTTCAGGCTCCTTTGACTTACAATATATCATATTCGAATCCATCTGATCTTTCAGTGTAGAAGCTGTAAGGTCCTGTGTGATCCTGACTGTAGTTCTTTGATATTTGAATTGTTTCTTTCTGGCTGCTTGTAATATTTTCTCCTTTACCTGATAATTCTGGAATTTGGCTACAATATCCCTTGGAGCTTTCAATTTGGTATCTCTTTCAGGAATTGAACAGTGGATTCTTTCCATGACTATTTTACCCTCTGGTTCTAGGACCTCAGGGCAGTTTTCCTTGAATATTTATTAGAAGATACTTTCCAGCCCCCCCTTTTTTTTATCATGGTTTTTGGCAGACCAAAAATTCTTAGATTCTCCTGGATCTATTTTCCAGGTCACTTCCTTTTCCAATGAGATATTTTATGTTTTCTTCTATTTTTGAACTGATTCTTGATGTGTCTGACTGATTCTTGATGTGTCATAGAAACATTTGCTTCAATTTGTCTAATTCTATTTTTTTTATCGTTACAGTTCTTTTTAGTTCCTTTCAAAATAGAAAAAAATTAAAATCAGAATCCCAGAATCTGGATTGGGAGGAGGGAGGGCCTAGTTAGAGGGGAGCTAAGGCCTTGGAGGTGGGCACTAGCCAAGGCTAATAAGTTTATCTAAAAGGGCTTTCTTCCTGAGTGCTGAATGCTCCAGTTGCAGCCTCAGAAGATGCAAGGTGGTTAAAAGGTTAAGAAAATCAATCAGGCCCCTCCCTCTGTCACATGAACTCTACAAATCCAGTCTGACATCATCATTTGGTTTTCCCCTTGCTATTCAGTGATGAGAAGAAATAGACAGGAATGCTTTCTTTCAAGGAGACTATTAAATTAAAGAAAAATAAATATGGCACCTATAATATGGCAAATTATTCTTTTGCATTTTGGATCATAATCAGGAAGTAATCTTTATTTGGAGCAACCATGATCTCATTTTTCTTGGAGTGAATGCAGAGGAATGTGTGATCATTCTGGGGGTCAATGTCTCACACAGTGCCCTGAACCTTCAAAACAAAGCTTTGCATCAGGTTGGCATATTGCACAGTGGTGGAATTGTCCATGGTCCTTTTGATTGGAATGCCTTCTGAACTGACAACAATGATCCCTTGCACTCCATTCTGACTCTGAATTCGTTCTTCTACCTCAGCTATCTTTATGAAAGAAACCACAATACTGAGGCTTCAACAGAGGCAGGGGTACCCAACCCAGTACAACCAATTATAATTTTTAATTAATTTTATTTTTAATTAATTTATTTTTAGTTTTCAATATTCATTTCCACAAGATTTTGAGTTAATTTTTTTCTCCCAGTCTTTCCCCCACTCCCACCCCAAAATAGCAAGCTTTCTGAATATCCCTTCCCTCAATCTGTTCTCTCTTATATCCTCCCCCATCAACCCTCTAACTTTCTGATAGGGCAAGATAGAGTTCTATACCCTAGTGCTTGTATATCTTATTTCCCAGTTGCATGTAAAACGCAATTTGTTTTAAACATTTGTTTTTAAAACTTTGAGTTTCAGATTTTTTCCTTCTTCCCTCCTCACCTGCCCCCACTGGGAAGATAAGCAATCAAATATAGGTTATACATGTGTAGTTACCCATATCATTTCCATAGTTGTTATATTGTGAAAGCCTAACTATATTTCCTTCCATCCTATTCTGCCCCCCCACTTATTCTATTTTCTCCTTTGACACTATCCCTTTTCAAAAAATTTTGCCTTTAGCTACCCTCTCCCCCAATGTTCCCTCCCTTCTATAATCTCCCCTCTTATTCTCAACCCCTTATTTTCCTATATGGTAAGACACCCAATTGAGTGTGTATGTTATTCCCTCCTTAAGCCAAATTCAATGAGAATAAGGTTGTCCCATTCCCTTTCACCTTCCTGTTCTTCTCCTCCTTTGTAATAGTTTTCTCTTACCTCTTTTATATGAGATAATTTACCCTATCTCTCCCTTTCTCTTTTCCCAATAAATTCTTTTCTCACCTCTTAATTTTATTTTTTAGATGTCATTCCTTCATATTCAACTCATCCTGTGACCTCTGTGTCTATCTACATGAACATACATATGCCCATGAATACATATCTGTTTATATACACATATACCCTCCTATATTTACATACATACATACATACATATATACATATATACACATGTACATATATACATATACCCTGGGTTGTGAGAAGGCACACCTGGATTTGGTGTTAGTGCTTACTGGCTCCACCCCCCTGGGGTTCAGGATCTCTTTCTAGTTGGCTGAGATGGCGCTATTTGCGATATTTCCTGCCCTGCACTTTACCCTCAGCACAGCCACAGCCACTCACTAGGATTCCCAAGCCTGCTGCTGGTTCTACTATTTCAGGATTTTACACTGGGGCAATATTCTCTGGGTTCTCAGGGTCAAAAAGGGGAGAAGAGAGCAGCTATGGTTTACTTTGCCATCTTGGCTCCCAGAAGTTCAGGTAGTTGATTTTTAAACATCCATATGGGATGCTAGCTCCAGGAGTAGCTGCTGCCACTGCTATAGGCCCTGTGCTTGTCTCTCTTACCCAGCTCTGCTGCACCAAAGTCCTGTTGTGAGAAATCTGGTAGGCGAATCAGTTCACCTGGACTCACTCTGTCTCTACTATGGTTGGGTCTATCCATAGAACATTATTTAGAGGTTATAATTTATCACTCTGTGTTATAGAATCACATAAACTCCTTACTGATTTCATCCTGGAGTGATCCTACTGAGGAAGACGTGGTTTATGAAGAATCCTAATTTTTAAATAAATACTTATTTACTTTTAGTTTTCAACATTCACTTCCATAAGATTGAGTTCCAAATTTTCTCCCCATTTCTTCCCTCTCCCCTCCCAATGATGGCATGTAATATGTAAAGAACTAGAACCAATGGGAGAAACCATGAGAAAGAAGGTACAAAACATTTTTTTAAAAGAGCAAATAATATGCTTTAATCTGCATTCAGACTCCATAGTTCTTTTTCTGCATGTGGACAGCATTTTCCATCATGAGTCTTCTGTAATTGTCTTAGATCCTTGTGTTGTTAAAGAATCCTATTTTCTATGATGCTCAAAAAAAAATTAAAAAATAAAAAAAAAATTGTACCTATTGCTTCAGACTGTGTGCACCCTGTAGTTTCTATTGTCCTTTTTAAAGGCCCTTGGGTCTTGCCTGACCACTGGTTATGTTTATTGCATTATAACCTATTGAGGATATAGAAATAGCCCTAACGAAAACAATGACAGAAACATCAACCACATTGGATCAAGCATATATTAAGGATATTTTATGTTGGTGGCAAAAAATAGGATATTGATTCACAAGGTAGCTTAAAGGGTAGGAGATGCTATTGACATGGAAAGGCAATTTCTGACCTTATTTTGATAAAACAATAACTAATCACCACTACATACCACCAAGGAGACTGTGACAATATCAAGGAAGATATCCAAAGCAGATCCCAAATTGTAGAGATATTATCTATAAATATGGAGTTCTACAGGTGTTTCTACTTATGAATAATTGTCTCGTTGCATTAATCCCAAGAACACTGGAAGATTCTTAAATGTTCTCCATAATCTCTATAATGGTGTGACTTCAAAGTACACTCAAGAAAAGCCAATGGAAGAATGGAAATTGTACAGATTCTGAGATATAATGAGATCAACAACTCATTGAGCTTATACACTAGGCCATGTGTCCTGGAAATACACTGACCATGTACAATGAAGTAAGTATATCATGGCACAGAAGACAGAGAGGAAGCTGGGTGATTTTTGAGGCATTGTGTAATTCCTATAATAAATCTAAGATTCTCCATGGAACAAAGTCTCAATATTTTGATACTCTGTTCTTACATTCGTATCGTCCGACTTTGAGTCGTGGATATTACAGATTCCAAAGAACTGAAATTGAAGATCAATGAAATGGCAACAAAGATGGACATGGTAGAAATCAGGAGGTTGTAAAATAGTTTAAATATGAGATTTCACAGGAGAAGTATTGCTTACAATTTAATGAGAAGAATATATGACAACAACAAAAACAAATGGGCTAATCATGTATTGAGAATGTGGGGTAACCAAAGAAGGCTGAATTCCCAAAGGGACTTTTTCAGTGCCAAGACCAATCAATAGAGGAAGCTCCATGTATTTTATGGTGACCTCCTCAGGTAGATTTTCAGATAAGCTTGATCATGAGTCACAAAGAGTGGGTAGTCATGCATTTATTGAGATCTGCATCTTTTAAAGGAGAACTAACATCAATGAGATCACAGTTCTACTAATATATTGTGATTTTTGTAAAGCAGAATTTCATTGTCCCATTAAGGGTTTTCTCGATAAACTTTTAAGTGCTACATATTAGGGAAGATATTAAAATAAATTAGGTTTCATGGGCATATTCTTAAGAGATCTCCCTTTTATGGGCCGTCAATAATATCAGGCAAATCTATTTCTGATTAGCCAATGATATGTTTTTGGTTATTTCATTTTTATTCAAATTTGTGATTTCATCTTGTAGTGAATGCCTGATGTGAAAATTTTATATTAATGTAGATTGGCAATATGTTTTTTAATTTGTAGTGTTATATTTTTGCATGATGCAACAAAAGTTCAAGGGCCATGGTTAAGCAGCCAATGCATTTGCAAGGTGAACCTTGAACCTAAATTTTCATATTTCCAATGTTGGCCTTTTTTCCAGTATAAGATTTCATTCTCCGTTAGTTTAGAAACCATATCAGTTAAAGGAGTAGATACATATCTTTTTGGGAAACTTTTGTCACATGTTATGTTTAAAAATTTGAGAAATTTTTAAAGGTAGTTTCAAATTAATAATTACTCTTTACAGGCAAATATTTTACTTAGCCTATTTTCAAGTGTCTAACCTTCATTTGATAAGGAAGGATTAACAACTGAATACTCTAACACAAAGGGGATTTCTGTTGACCTAGTATAATGCAAATGGTTGAGGGCAGGAACTCTTTTGTGCTTTTTTTTGTCTTTTAGATTTTAATAAATACATGTTCAATTGAATTAAATTGTCAGGATAGCCATGAAAATAAATAGAAAAGACAAAGGGATGGGTTGCAATATATATGTATACATACATATGTGTGTATTTCTCAGCCCCAAAGATTTCATCTTCAGTATCTTCATAGGAACCCTGTGAAACAAGTAGTAAATTTCTTAACCCCATTTTTTTTAAGATGAGGAAACGGATTTTTTTTCTGCTTTGAGTAAATTTTACATTTAATTTTTTCCAATTACATGTAAAAATAGTTTTTAACATTCATTTTTATAAGATTTTGAATTCCAAATCTCTTTCTCCCTCGAGAGAAGAGATTTTTATGGAGTGTGAATATTTGCCAGCAAACTTCTTTTTGTGAGTTTAGGATTGAGGGAATTATTTATTTTTATAGCTTCTCTGTGTATGCACTTTTGCTTGTGTGTGCAGTGCACCCACGTGCACACACACAAACAACTTAAAACCTACCCTTCCCTTTTTACAGTCAGATACTGACTGCTAATGTGGCTGGAGAATATTTTAAGGCAGGGATGGGGAACCTGAGGCCTCAAGGACACATGTGACCCTCAGGTGCAGCCCTTTGACTGAATCCAAATTTCATAGAACATATCTCCTCAATAAAAAAGATTTGTTCTGTAAAACTTGGACTTAATCAAAAGACTGCACCCAAGGACCTCAAAGCTGCAGGTTCCATGCCCCTAGGATAAGGTGTGTTGTACAAACTTCGCTTTTACTTGAGATCCTTTCCTAATTCCTTTTCCCGAGGAGCATGATTTGAAAGCAATCAGTAAATTTCTGCCCCCCTGAAAGATCAAGAGAGTAGAATATCTCCCCTACATAGGGTGGAGGACAAGTAAGAGGAATTCATAGCACCCCTTCTGTGGCACAGCATACCATCAAATCTTTGCTAGCATGTGAGTAATTTTTAGTGAATTTTGGTTAACATGGAACACAAACAGTCACTTAGAAAAAATAAGTAGAATTAATAATTACCTTTTATTTTTTGAGTAAAATAACTCCTCTCCCGGGATAAAGAGCCCGAATTCAAATTAATAAAAGATCTGTGTGACTTGAATTTATCAAATAAGTGGGAAACAACCTTCCTTTAGGTAATATTATTTTTATCCATTAAAAACACAGAACTCTTCTTCACTACCACAAGAACGAAAAAAAGAATGCCTTAGGAATTCTAAGTTGATAAACTTAGGTAACTGGGAAGACTGCTCAATAATTAGGAGGATTAGGAGAAAGAGTTACCTTGGGGGAGGTGATTATTGTGATTTTGTATAGGTATTAAAGCATTTTACAAGCTGAGTGTCATGGTGGAACATTTGACTGATATGAATAGTAGGAGAGGGAAGGCATGGGTTTGGAGCCTAGGAGGAAGGTCAGGGATGAACTTAAAGCAGTTGGGACTCATTTTCATAGAAATGATGCTTGAAATTTTGAGCAAAGTTAAGATTTTATAGGACGGAATCCACATAAGCCCATGGGTCACTTGCAGCATGCCAAAGGATTTCTGCCTGAAATCTTTTGGCATGCCTCAAACAACCCATGGGCTACAGGTAGTGCAGGCTGGCTTTAAGTGGTTTAATTTAAGTCTTTTCTTGAACACTTCAGTGACAGAATTCACTTCCTCATGAGATGGACCATTCTGCTTTTGAGTCTAACTTGTGGCTATTCTTTCTCCTATCGAAATTAAAACCTCCACATTTCCTCAATGAGAGAGCAGTAAAAGACTTAGAAGGAGCGTTAAAGACTACACAGACTGGTGTCCAATATGAGATTTGGAAGCTGGCATAATTTATGTTCTGATATAACCATTAACCTTTCATCAAACTCCTCAAAGCCTGATTCTGGGTCTGTATTTTAGAGATCCAATCTCAAAAATGTTAAATGTTATTGGAAATCATATTAAATTCTTATCCTTAATAATTTCCCCTTGAAAACTTATACTGTTTTAATCTCTGCTTCTTTTGCTATCACTGTGATAATTTAGACATCAATTCTTAATCCCTACAATGTGCTGTTTTCCTCTAGGTCCTTATTTTGATGCTTCCTACTGATTTGAGGATAAAGTAGCAATTGTATATGTGAATTTGAAGATGACATATAATAAAGAAGAATTATGTGGGAAATATGAAGAAAACAAAAAAAACTGTGATGTAAAGGTATTGTGTTCAAGCAGGTGGAGAATATGGGAATATATGTGTATATACAAAATAGGTTGAAGAAGAAATAGAAGCTAACATTAAGGAGACAGGCACTAGAAGTTAAAAGGACAGGGCATGATGAGCACATGCCTAATGTGGTGTTTGAATTTTTGATAGCTGGATTTAAGACTATAGTTCATTTCTAGAATGAACCCCTGGCTGTATGAAAGAACAGAGATATAAAATAGAGTGTTCTGGTCAAGGAATATGAAGAAAGCCATGTTAGTTGAATAATAGAATGCAGGATGGGTGATATTGTGTAATAATGCTAGAAAGGAAGATTGGTACCAAATAATAATAAGATTTAAATACTAAACAGAAGAATTTTTATTCAATCCTATAGATAAGAAGAAGCTACTAGAGTGGAGGCTAGGAGGATGACATGTATACCATAGGAAAGTAGACTATAGGAAAATGGTTGCTATTGAGAGTGGGTAGGGTGAAGAAGAGAGAGCCTTGAGGCAGAAAGATGAATTAGTAAGCTATTATAGTAGTCTAGGATAGAAGTGGAGTGAGCAAGGAGATTTTATGAGGAGAGACAAATAGACATAAAAAGTGGAAGTGATGGAGATAGAAACAAGATTTATCTACTACAATCTAGCAAACTATATTTGTAAATAAGTGAGATGAGTGAAAGTGACTGCTCTAAGATGACACCAACGTTTTGAACCTAGGTGTCAGGAAGATAGGAAATTTATAAGGAAAGTTAATGAATTTTGTTTTGAATTAAGTATGAGATACCTATAATATGTCTGGCTTAAATGAAACAAGTGATGATATGGATCTAGAACTCAGGAGAACGACTCAGACTGGATATATAGATCTGGGAATCATTGGAATAGAGGACTGATCATTAGAAAGAACTGATGGATTTGGGGTGAAAAAATCTTTATCTTTTTTGTCTATATCTACAGTTAACCCTTCCACAACACAACTTCCCCTATGATGGTTTCAATATATCCCATGTCAGCATGAGAAATTAAATAGGAAGTTTTGGGGGAGTTTTGTGAAAGCCACAGATGACATAGAAAAAGTATGGTAACTCAGAAATGCATAAAATACATATATAGTATTGTATAATATCAATATATTTTCTCTATTAATACCATAATAATTCAAACTTCTCTTTTATAAAAGAGATCCAGAAAATTTTACATGGATTTTCCAGATTGCATGGGTTCCATACTCCTAATCCCCCACAGTGTGGAAAGGATAACTGTTTATCATTTATCTATAGCTCCATCCTTTTCAACTCCTTTCCTTTTACTAAGAGACTTCAGGATACATATTGATTCTCCCTCAGATACCCTAACCAACTTATTCAACTCTCATGAACCGCTCTACCTAACCTTAGCCACATACAAAGATGGGCATACCCTGGATCATACCATGTCATGCTAAATTCCCATATTTGACAGTACTCTATTGACTTTTCAAATCTCTTCTGCCTTCCATTACAGAACCCTACTCTTCATCTGTGTTGTGATCTTCAGTCACTTGAACCCTCAGTTTTTTTCCAGGCCATCACCCTGGCATTATCCAATCTCTCTTCTTCTCAGCTTGATCCCCTGGTGAATTAATTAAATGCTCTACTGTCTTCCTCCCTTGAATCCATATCCTCCTTATTATATCACTCATGAATACCCAGCCAAGACTCAGTCTTGGGTCACTTCCACCATTCATCCCTATTTCTCCCTCACATATGCACTGAATGAATGTGGAGAAAATCATGTAACCTTTCTGATTGAGTATACTACAAATTTATGTTGTATAACTGGGCCACACTTCTGCTAAGAAATCCTATCATACTTCCCTTATCCACTATCAAACTCTCCACAATGTTTCTTCCAAATTTTTTTCTATCTCTCTTCAAACCTCTCATGGTTTCCCCTACCTTACTCTCTCAACTAAAACTTTGCCTCATATTTTACAGAAAAATATTGAGTATCCTCCATGAACTCCCATCCATTTCCCTCTTCCTCATCTTCTTTCACTCAGTTCTGTCACATTCTCTTCCAATACCCCTATGTCAAATAATGGAATGGCTTTTCTCATTATCAAGACTATCTCCTCTACTTGTTCAAGTGATTCCACTATATCCCTTCTCCAACATATTGTTCCCTGTCACACTCTAAGTTAATTTCAATCTTTTGTTGTCATTTGGCTCAATTGCTATTGCCTACAAGGTGTGAGCAAATTAAAAAAAAGTTTTAAGCTCCCTCATCCTGAAAACAAAAACAGCCGACCCTCACTTAATCCTTCCATCCCCATTATTATCCTATAGCTTTTGTCCTATGTAGCTAAACTCCTCCCAAAGGGCATCCATAATAGGTGCCTACATTTTCCTCTCATTGGCTTCTTAATCTCTTATAGCATGGCTTCTGACCATATGTATGATTTCATTAAATTGCTCTCTCCAAGGTTACTAATGATCTCTTAGATGCCAAATACAATGACATTTTCTCAATCCTCCCTTTGCTTTCCAGCTTCTTTTTGTGTGTTGTCTTTCCCTATTAGATTATATGCTCCTTAGGTCAGGGACTATCTTTTTCTTATTTGTATCCCAGTGATTAGCATACTTCTTTGTACATAGTAGCTACTTAATATTTATCAAATTGAATTGAAATAATGGAAATTATCATATTATCTACAAAAGTGCTAACCAATCTTTATTCCTTTTGTTGTACCCAAAAAACACTCACAAGACCCAAGTACCCATTAAGAAGTGGACTCTTTATTGGCACCAGGTGACTGCTTAGGGCTCTACCCCAAATATACAGCCCTGAGCTGAGGCAGAGCCTCAGCTTTTAAAGGCAAGCCATACAGCCAATGGTTAGGGATTACATAAGCAGGAAATTGCAGAGGCTAAAATCAGTGATTGGTCATTCCATATTTTGATTTTCATGGGCTGGGAGTTTCCCTAGGCGAGGCTAAACCTGGTGGTTTGCTTACTTCAGTAAAGGAGAGCTGGTTGGGGAAGGAGAAGGGAACAGGGAAACCAGAATGAGGCCATGTACAACATTTTAATTTCATTTTTGTTTAAATACTATTGCTAACTTTTCTAGTGTAATAGTGAATAAAAGCTGTGATAATGAATACCCTTGCTTCACACCCTTCCCCTCCCCTAGGTCTTATTTGAAAGACTTCAAAGGGGTGGCCAGGTGGCTCAGTGAGTAAGAGCACAAACTCCGGTGTTGGGATGACCTGGGGATCAAATCTGGCTCTGACACTTAGCACCACAACCAGAAATAACTGGCCGTGTAACCTTGAGCAAGTTACTTAAACCCTATTACTCATTTAAAAAAAAGCTTCTAGCTGTTCTCCATTACAGATAATTCTGGTTCTTAGCTTTTGATAAATTCTCCATATCAAATTAACGATAGCTCCATTTATCCTTACTCTTTTTAATATTTAATGTGTTGTATTTTGTCAAAAGCTTTTTCTCCATCTACTGAAATAATCATGATTTTGTGTAGCTTCTTTGAAAAAATATGGTCAGTTATACTTGTGGTTTTCCCCTGAATTCATGCTATAAATACAGCCTGGTTATAATGTATTATCTTTGTGATATATTTCTGTAATCACTTTGTTAGCATACATATAAAAATTCATTTGGGAAATTGGGTTTATAATTTTCTTTCTCTGTTTCAACACACTGATTAAGATATAAAGCCATATTTGTGTCATAAAAGGAATTTGGTAGAACTCTGCCTATTTTTCACAGTATTTAAAATAAATGTCATTTATTTCCTGTTCTATCAAGCCAGGCAATATTTTAACATCCATTTCATTTACAATGTCAGTTTTATTGGGACAGCATTAGGTAAAATAACCACTAATAATTACTTTGTTTTTTTTTTAGTCATTGTAAATATATCTTCAATTTTTGATATTAAAAATTTGATTTTCTTTCTATTAATAAAATTAGGCAGTAGCTTTATTATTTTTAAAAATAAAGTTCCTAGTTTTATTAGTTCCATATTCTGAAATTTAGATTTTGTTAATCTTTGATTTATTAGTTGGATTTTTTATGTTGGTTTTCTGGTGTTTTTAGTTGTACCTACAACTTGTTGAGCTTTTATTTCTCTCTTCTATTAATATAATTCTAGAGATATAAAATTTTCCTAAATATAACTTTGCCTGCATTGGACAAATTTTCTCATGTTGTCTCATTTTTATTGTATTTAATGAAGGTATTTATTGTACAGTTTATTCTTCAACTCACTTGTGTTTAGGAATAATTTAGTTCCTGATTAATTTTTAAGCTATATCTCAACATTCTATATGAGTTATATATTTTATTAAATTATGGTCAGAAAAACCTATATATTTGATATTTGTTTTTCTGCATTTGTTTATGGGGTTTATAAAGGTGTCATGAACAGCAAATAAGTATACTTTTTAATCCTATTTAGTATTCTTTAGAGTTTTATCATACCTAACTTTTCTAAAATTCTATTAATTTCCATAATGTCCTTCTCTTATACTATGGACTGATTTATTTAAGTCTGAAAGGGGAAAATAAGAAGTCCTACACTTTTCTGGTTTTACTATTTCCTCCTGTAACTAATTTAACTTTTTCTTCAAGAATATGTTTAGTATCAATATTAATTCATTGCCTGTGGTTCCTTTTAGCAAAATGTAATTTCCCTGTTTATCTCTTTTAATTAAGTCTATTTTTGATTTTGTTTTGTCTGAGATGATGGCTGCTGTTCCTCTTACTTTTACTTCAGTTGAACATTAAAAGATTATTTTCCATCCCCTTATTTTAACTATCTTTATGTTTCAAGTATGTTTCTAGTAAACAACATATTGTTGGTTTCTGGTTTCCAATATATGCTGCTATCCTCTAATGTTTTATAAGTGAGTTCATCTCATTCACATTTACATTTATGATTGCTAAATGCATATTTCCCTCCATTGTAACCTTTCACATTTATAATTTTAGATATTACACTTTATTCATACTTTACCCTGCCCCTTCTTCCTTTTGTGGGGGAGAGGGGAAGGAAAGGCAATTGGGATTAAGTGACTTGGTCAAGGTCATATAGCTCTTAAGTGTGTAAAGTGTCTGAAGCCAGATTTGAACTCAGGTCCTCTTGAATCCAGAGATGGTGCTCTATTCACTGTGCCACCTGGCTGCCCCAACCCTGCCCCCTCTTCAAGAGTCTGTTTTGCTTCTGACCACTGCCTTTCTTAATCCACACTACTTTTTATCCCCATCTCTCTCTCTCTCTCTCTCTCTCTCTCTCTCTCTCTCTCTCTCTCT
>NW_027187309.1:3309594-3376086 GCF_028583685.1 Petaurus breviceps papuanus
TCTCTCTCTCTCTCTCTCTCTCTCTCTCTCTCTCTCTCTCTCTCTCTCTCTCTCTCTCTCTCTCTCTCTTTTAAAGCAATTGGGGTTAAATAACTTGCTCAAAGTTACACGGCCAGTTATTTCTGGGTGTGGTGCTAAGTATCAGAGCCCAGATTTGATCCCCAGGTCATCCCAACACTGGGGCTGGTAGTCTTACTAGCTGTGCTACCTGGCTGCCCCCCCCCATCCCTTTCTCTTAACTCCTTTCTCTCCTACTTCCCTGATGACTAAATTCCCTGAATTTCTATCACCAGCTATAGGTGTACTATATATCTGAACCTTGATACAGTTCAAATGAAAGTTAGGTTGAAGTATTGCACCCTTCCCATTCTCCTGTCCATTATATAAACTCATCCTTGTGTGTCCCATTTATGTAAAATAATTTTCCTGTTCTTCCTTTCCCTTTGCTGCTTCTACTTCATTCCTCTTTCTTACTCCTCCATTTTTCTCTTGAGATCTTCCCAAAATAACAGAATCACACCCAGATTCTCAGTCTTGGTAGACTTATATAAGATTTCCATTGATGATGAAGTTCTGAAGAGTTGTATGTATCATATTCATATATTAGAATGTACACACTTTATCCTTGTTAACTCTCTTGTAATTTTATTCTTGTGATTATGTTTTTATGCTTCTTCTGAGTATTGTGTTCGAATGTTAGGTTTTTTTTCAAATTACTCTGTTATTTTTATCAGAAATGATTAATAGCACTCCATTTCATTTGTGCCATGTGATTGTGATAGTTTAGTATTGTACTACAGCGATGATGAGCAGAATGCTCTCAGAAAAATCTGGAAAGACTTGTATGAGCTGATGCAAAGTGAAATTTGTTCCGTACAAAGTAACAGCAATATTGTAAGATGATCAGCTTTGCTTAGCTATTCTCAGCAATAAAATAATCCAAGGCAACTCCAAAGGACTTGTGTTGAAAAATGCTATCCATCCCCAGAAAAAAAAGTGATGGTGTGTGACTACAGATGGAAGCATACTTTTTAAATTTATTTTTCTTGAGGTTTTTTTTTTGTCTGTTTTCTTCCATGACAAATACGAAAATGTTTTGCTTGACTACACATATATAACCTATATCGAATTGTTTGTCTTCACAGTGAGGGAGTGGATGAGGGAGGAAGGAAGAGAATTTGGAACCCAGAGTTTAAAATATGAATGTTAAAATTTGTTTTTACATGTAACTTGTGAAAAATAAAAAGCTAAATATTTTAGAAAAAAAATATCTTCAGTGTTTTCTAGATCATTTTTCCTATGAGATATTGCACATTTTCTTCTATTTTATCAGTCTTTTAACTTTGTTTTATCATTTCCTAATATCTCATGCTGTCAGTAATTTCCATTTAGCCAATTTAGTTTGTAAAAGGTTAGCTTAGTACAATATTGTTTCTCTTTTTACCAAGATGTTATTTCTCTTTTATATCTCAATTGAATTTAAAATATTTTTTTTGTTATTTTTAAGCCCTTTAATTTTTCTAGGAATTCTTGTTGGGTCCATGGTCAATCTACATTTTCTTTGAAACTGCTTGTAGATATTTTCAAATTATTTTTTTTCTTGTGTCTTGAGGTTCTTTGTCAGCAAGATAACTCTTTATAGTTACTTTATTGTACTGTTTGCTTGTGTTTCAACCTACTTTTTGACTTTGGACTTTGCTTTAGTGTGAGACTCTTTGCACTTCTTGAACAATTTCTGACCTTAGCTTCAGTCTTTTTACATCCTTTTGCCGTTTTCACAGCTCAGTCTAGGAACCTGTACGTTTTCTGTGCTACCATTGTGTTGTGTTTGGGAAGATGTCTGCACACTGCCTTCCTACTCTGAACTCTGCAAGTTCCTGACCCAGGTTTGGGTTTGTTGGCACGTGTATTATTGGTATTCAATAGAATGCTGCTTGGATATTGTTAGCTGGATCTAGGGTTCTGAAAGCTCAGAGTGACTGAATTATTGACTCCCGTTTGATTGTCCAGGTTTCATGGGCATAAAGCAATGAGATCAACACAATGCTTTCTATACCTTGAGTATGATAGATAGCTTAATACATCATCTAACCCACATGTTCTTTTGGAGCCTCACAAACACTGTGCTAGCTCTGGCAATGTGTGCATTTAACCTCATTATCTGGTTGTCTATCTGTGGAAAGTATACTGCAAGATAAGTAAACATATACACAATTTTAAAAATTTCTGCATTTACTATATAATCAATGATTCTTATATGGATGGTATGGTGCTAGCTAATGCAGAACCTGTGTTATCATTGTGTTAATGTTTAGGCCAGAATTAGCACAAGCAGCAAAGAATCAGTCCATTCTCTGTTTCATCTCAGTCTCAGAGTGCAAAATCATCTGTTAACAAAAAGTCATGTAGCAACTCTCCCTCCATTTTCATCTTGCCTTGTGGCTTTTTCAAGTTAAATAACTTACCATCAGTGTGGCAACTCACCTTGATGCCATTTTCATACTTATTGAAGGTGTCTGACAGCATCACTGAAAAGATCATGCTAAAAAGCAGGAGAATAAGCACACAATCCTACTTCACTTCATTGGTGACTGGGAAAAAGCGAGAGCATTGTCTCTTATCCAGAACATGTTCAAGTATGCTGTCCTAAAACTGGTGTACAATATTGATGAATTTCTCTGGACAACCAAATTTCACCATGATCTTCCAGTCTTTCATGACTGACAGTGTCAAAGGGCTTGGTTAGATCAATGAATATTGTGTAAAGACCTCTGTTCTGCTCCATATTTCTTCTAGAATTGCTGATCATTCTTTGGCCCTTTCTGAAGCCACATAGACTCTTGGATAAATGATTATCTTCCAGGGGAAGGATCAACCTATTAAAGAAGACCTGGCAAGAACCTTGCCAACAATGACTAAGAGGAAGCCCCCCCCCCCCTTTCCCATGATTGTCACAGGATAAGCTGTGATACAAACACATATAATGAAACAGTCCCAATTTAAAATGACCTTACATTCTTTTAGGAGAGAAAATACATACATATACACATATACATATATATGTATATGTATAAGTTTACACACAAATGTATACATACATATATATACACATACATACATACATCCTAAATATAAGAAGCACAAATATCTTCAAAGTAATAGAAACTAGTTTGGGGAGAAGGGCATTAGTTTTTGAAGTGATTACATTTTTCTTATACCCAATAGTAGCATTTGTATAGTGGACTTTTTAAAAATAATCATTTCAGGGGTGGCTAGGTGGTGCAGTGAATAGAGTACCAGCCCTGGAGTCAGGAGGACCTGAGTTCAAATGCGGCCTCAGATACTTAACATTTACTAGCTGTGTGACCTTGGGCAAGTTGCTTAACCCTGCCGTCTCCCTTCCAAAAAAGTAAAAAATAAAAATAATCAGTTCATCACAAATTGAAAACAGTATCTCTGTTTCTGGTATACTTAGAAACATCTGTAACCCAAATGTCCCTTTATTTCCTAATATACAAATTAGTGCAAATGAAATAAGGATATTTATCAAAGCCTTTGGGGTCTTACTGAGGTGGCAGCTAGTGAAATATCTCAAATACATGTATTTTTGTCATTAATATAGAAAAAAAAAGTAGCTAAAATGACTTTTTGGAAACAGTTCAATAACGTGAGCTAAAACAGAGCTCTAAAATACTGATATGTTAATACTTATTGAGGAAGTAAGTAAAGCCCAGGAAAAGAAATTATGAGAGTACTTGCTGGCTCTCCAATTCTTGTATTTTTTAATTTTTTTTTTAAGCAATTGGGGTTAAGTAACTTGCTCAAGGTTACACAGCCAGTTATTTCTGGGTGTGATGCTAAGTATCTGAGCCTGGATTCGATCCTAGGTCTCCAGACTCTGGGGCTGGCACTCTTTCTCACTGCACCACCTGGCCACCCCTGGCTTTCCAATTCTTAGGATTCTCTTTCTCCTTCTACTCTTGTTGCCCATGATTAGGAAGACAGTTGAAAAGAGCCCAGGGATTTAAGAAATTATTTCTATCCTATGAAAAGTGCTAATGCCAAAGTAATATACTGATGCATTTTAAAATATACCAATAAGTTTGTTTAGCTATGTAAATGCATTCTTCCATGGCAGGATTTTATATAGCAAAGTGGCTCCTGAGAGTTAACTGAGACTGGCTAGAAAAGCCAATCCGCTAATAGGACTCAAAGGTCTAGTATAAAAGAAATAGTAGAATGGCCTAATAGAGCACAAAACAAGGATTTCAGATAGTGTTTTTCAAACCCTAATTCCTATCTTTGCCATTGATGAGCTTTGTTCTGGTGACCTACTGCTGAGTCAATTTCTTCTGCTTTCAGTTTCTCTAGAATATGTGCTAGGATGTTATATATATAAAATAAAATTGAATATATTTTCTAGTACGTAGAACTGAAACAGACCTGAGAGATTATCTAAAGTCACTCTAGTCATTTCACAGAGAAGGAAATTGAAGTGTGTAGGGGAATAAATAATTTGCTAAATTGTAGTATTATTTATACAGTGCTGATGTAAGATTATTAGTAGTATTTCTGAGGGTGCAGAATGGAAAGAAATAATAAACTTAGATATTTTTATTTCAGTACAGGTGTCATCGTGCTGTGTCACCACACAGAGTCAAATCTCATAGGAATGGAATTCCGCTCTCTGCCCTCTCTCCCGATTTGTTTTGTTAGCCCTAAAACTCTAGCTACTGGTATTTATTGGTCGCTTACTTTGCCATTGTTTCATACTTTAATAAATACTTAAGCACTTTGATCTACTCAGGGTGCTTCAAAGAGACATGATGAAAAGAGAACAGCCTGCGATTTTAAAGACCTGGGGTCACATCCAGGTTCTGCCTTTTACTACTTGTGTGGTCTTGGGCAAGTCATTTCATTTTGCTATGCTCAGAAAACCATAGATTTAGATCTGAGGAATCTTAGAGATAATATAGTCTAAAACATTCATTTTACAAAAAAGTAAGTTGAATGCCAGAGAACTTAAATAGCTTGCCCAAAATCAGATAGGTAATAAGTAGCAAATCTGTGATCTGAAACCAGATCCTCTTACCCCCAATCCAACATTCTTTTAGGACACAGTGTTGCCTCATTAAAAAGTTATTATTAAATCATCTAAAAGATCTGTAAAATTATCACTAATTCTCATGTCCAATAAAAATTAATATAAGATGGTATATCATAATGTAATATAGTGTAATTTAAATAAAGTAAGAAATGCACCCATTAAAGTTTCCAAAAGAACTTTGATTTAAGTTTAAGGACATGGAAGTTTCAGTTACTATCTATATGATCATGGTAAGTTTTCTTCACATTTCTGAGGTTCAGGTTATCCATCCGTTAAGTAGAAATAAAAATATTGATGCCAAGAGTTCTTAACTGTTTATATGCCATGAACCCCTTTGGCAATCTGTGGCAGTCTATGGATCCTTCCAAAGAATATTTAAAATGCTAAAAATAAATTGCATAGGAATGAAAGAGAAAAAATGAAGGTTAGTGAAAACAAATTTTCTCCCATTTGCTTACAAAAACCATTGAAACAGATAAAAGTAATAACTCCAGGTCCAGGTGTCCATGGACCTCACTTTAAATACTCCTAATTTACATTGTGTAACATATGGTTGTTGTGAGAATGTTGTTTTGTAAAACATAAAATCTTATTGCTTCTAGTATAAAGCAAATTATAAAAATGTGGCATGTTATTATCATCCCAACCCAGATATCCCCAACCAATAAATCGACATCCATTGTTAGAAACCCAAAATCTTGTTTCAGAAATCTGTAAATTATTTTTTTTTATTTATTTTAATTAATTTGTTTGTTTCCTTTTAGTTTACAGGATTCAATTCCACAATTGCTTGAGTTTCACATTTTGTCCCCCTACCTCCCTACCCCCCCATGGCGGCATATAGTCAAGTATAGGATCTGTAAATACTTTCACATTATACAATAGTCAGGTTATAAAGACACATTGTATCAGCTAGAATGAAAAATGGTAAAGAGGACATAAAACCAAATAAGAGAAGAAAGAAGATCAGGTATTTTGCTTCCACCTGGATATAAACTCAGTTCTTTCTAGTTCTTTCTCTGGATGCACATATTTCTCTCCATCATGAGTCTTTGGGGATTGACTTATATCACTGCATTGCTGAGAGGAGTCCAGTCTATCAAAGCTGGTCATCACATATACGTTGTGTCTGTAATTGTGTACAAATTTCTCCTGGTTCTACTCTTCTCACTCAGCATCAGTTTGTATAAGCCTCTCCAGATAAATGTGAAGACTGTCTGTGTACATTATTTCTTATACTTTCCTTCTGTAGTTCACTTGGATTTCAAACAGAGAGAGGGATGAACCTTTGCCATGACTGGATGAAAGATTTCATGGTCAGCATTTTTCCATTCTTACTCCCATATCCAGAAACACTCAGAGTTGAGAACTTGAAGAAATCCTTCTCTGAAGGGATGTGGATACCTGCTCTGGTCTGCCATATTCATTAGGCAGAACAAAAACTTCCAAAAACATGTCTCTCTGCATGTTGCCCAGGAAAACAAAATTCTGTCCCAGAAGGAAAATTAAATCACCCTATATTCAGAACTTGTGCTTTTACTTCTGTGTCAGCTTGCAAGGTTAAGGCTTCTTAAAACTTTTCTCAAAATGCTACAGTATTTTTACAGTTTAAATATGTATCTATCTATATCCATACACACACTTACATGTGTACACACACACACACACGTGAAAATTATTCATAATGGGTCCATTGTTCCACTGGTCACTAGTCTTCTCTACACTTCCTTCTGAGACACATTTGTGTGTGTGTGTGTGTGTGTGTGTGTGTGTGTGTGTGTGTGTGTGAGAGAGAGAGAGAGAGAGAGAGATGGAGAGAGAGACAGAGAGAGAGAGACAGAGACAGAGACAGAGACAGAGAGAGAGAGAGACAGAAAGAGAGAGGGAGAGGGAGAGAGAGAACAATTATTATTTTACCTTGTCTTTGAGACTCTTTCACATTAAATTACAAAAAGGTAGTCATAGAATAATTGCATCTACAACTCTTTTAATAGCTCACATAAAGTGCTTAACTAATGAGACAGAAATTATTTTCTCATGATTAAATATCATATAGTCTAAAACATAGAAAATGTTGATTAATTACTTCTCCTGGTGATGGCAGGAGTATATGTTTTGTTTTTGCTATTATTTTTACCCTAGGTGATGATCAAGGTCATTTAGGGAAAATACTTCTTTTTCCATTTTGAGTTAGTACTTAATCTGTTCACACTTATTTAACAAAAGACAACTATTTATCTTGTCTATCCAATTTGACAAATAACTTATTAAGCACTTTTAAAGACAGGTAAAATACTGAAAGAAATGCTCCAGTGTATTGTGTTCATTCTCTATGGAAGAATTAGTGAAGGATACAGAAAAGAATCTTACAGAAGAATACATGGCCAAGAAGTACAAAGGATGAGAGGGTATACATGGATCATGATCTGCAAATAGGAGATGTTGATTTCCCATATCAGTGAGATTGTGGATCTATTAAAACATGTGCAAAGTACTAGGCTCTGAGTAAGATAAGAGAAATAATACATAGCCTCTCTTTTCAAGACCTTAGAAACTGGGAGGAAAGATGAAACATGTTCAAATATAGATGCAAGTGTAACAGATTAAAAACATAGACACATACATATATGTAAATATATGGGCATATATTTACCAAAGAAACATTTTTAAGTATATTTTCATAATTTCTTATAGATATACTTTGTTTGAAAAGAAAACATCATGATTCCAAGATAGGATTGTTATGATTTGTTGGTGTTTCATTTATATTTTTTTTCTTATTTATGACTCACCATTTCCTTTATTTGTACAAAATAGTGAATAATCATACCTTGGCTGGGAAAAAAGGGTGGTTTTAGCTTTAAACAAGTCCTTTTTTCCTGAAGCATCTACTTTGAAGGCCTGGAACTAGCATTTTTAGCCCCAGCATCTTTGTGTTTGTACTTGGCAAGCTTAGCAGCCTTAGAATCAGACTTGGCTGCCTTGGGATCGGACTTGGCAACCTTAGAATCAGACTTGGTGACCTTGGGGTCAGATTTGGTGGCCTTGGGGCCAGATTTGGTAGCCTTGGGATCAGACTTACTGACCTTGGTGGCAGACTTGGCAGCCTTGCAGTCAATGGGCTTGGCAGTCTTGGGGTCAGAGGACTTGGTAGCCTTGGGGTCAGTGGTTCTGGCAACCTTAGAGTCAGGCTTCATAATGCTGGAGCCTGGACGTTTTGGTGCTGATCCTAGGACTTGGACACTTGGTAAAAATCTTGTGGTCAGCATGCTGGGCACTAACCTTGGGGATCTTGGGCCTGAGGAGCTTGGCTTTGGAGGTCTTGGTGCTCAGGGCCTTGTTGGCCTGTTTGAGTCTTGATGGCTTTGGCATTGTTGGCCTGCATCTTCTTCAGCTCCTTCTTGTGTTTCTTGGCAAAGCACATGTTTCTCAGAAACTTGGGGTCAGCCCCTTTCAGAGACTCGTAGTTGTGTGACCTAGGTTTCTTGATGCCATTTTTGTGCCATTTTCGTGATTGGTTGTGGGTGGTATGGTTCTTAGACAGCCATCTTTACACCGCAGCCTGTGCTAACAGACATTCCACCGACTGGAAGAGGCCAAAGGGAGAGAGAGAAAGAAGCTCATTTCAATTTTTTTACTGGCATTATTGGACAGTATTGGACAAAGGCAAAGATAAATATAGAAACCAACTGGCATTGTGTTTACTTTATTTTTTGAAAAAGACTAAATGGCAAAGAAACTTAAGACTTAATTTTACCCCCAAAATAGACAGTTTATGCTAATATAAATGTCAGATTAAAGCATATTTCATTAAGATAATGAAATAATATCATTAAATTTTGGTAAATACCTAATGATAAGTTACTATAGAAGAATAATCATCAAAATTAAGTAAACAGGTGGCCCAAGTCAAGTGGCATGTATGTGTGTGTGTAAGTGGAAGGCACAGATTTTACCTTGAATATTTAAGGTAAAAAGAAAGGAGGTATTTTTGTTGATCAATATAACACTCATAACAACCCTGTTACCTTTAGGTATATTTGCTTCAGGATTAGACAGAAAGCTGACCTAAGAGTGTAACATGGAATGAAGTAAGAAAGTAGTGATGTGTGGATAAATGAAGAGGAATCTCAAGAATTCTCTGTGTGCCTCTTTGGAAATGAGGAGAGGGATATATGTTTCTTGTATGCTGAGGCAGTACCTAGAGTCCACCTGTTCAGTAGGGTATCAGGTTGATAGAAAAAAAAGAGTCTACAATGACACAACAATTCCATTTAGCCTGGTTTTAAAGTTAGTAAGATCAAGATCAAGTTGTGGCCTCTAATGTCATATTTGGAAATCCCAGATTTTAAACCTTATGAAGAATTAAAATTTAAATGTTAAGAAATAGAAAGCTAAATTCTAGAAACAACAACATGTTGCAGCAATATGTTATTTAATTTAAATAGAAAAGTTTAATGATATACTTATTATATTATTAGATCCAAAGAAAAAATCTGTAGCAAGATAAATTAATCTCTGTTTATTACAAATAAGTATTTTCCCCACTTTCTTCAGTTTGGAAGGGAAGAGAGATTTTTACAACATAGGAGAATTTATCACACTGTGAGGTTCCTGAAAGCTTAAAGTTATGTCACAGATGCTGGTATTAGCATACTTGTAACCTTGGCATCAAGTATCAATAAAGCATTTCTGGGTGATACATTTGGTCCTGAAAATATGTAGTGAGAGCCAAGTTTTCACAGGTGTCCATTATAATTGGCACTGCAACAAACAATTACCAGGGGCATGATGGTTTCTAGCAGTCTCGTTTGGTGTTTTAGATAATAATGGTGCATAGATTCATTGGACCTAGAGATTAATCTGTATCTATGAATTTGACTAGTAAGCATTCTTCATTACATTTTGAGTGTCTTCACCCTTTTATGGCAAATAATACAATATGAACAAAATTAAGTTTTGGAAATAATCTTATAATCAAGTGACAATCAGTAAAATTTAAGAGAAATGAGAAAGGCATCCTGTCACATTAAGCTTTGAATCTTCCTATCTTTTATTGTAAGGTATGATATTTAGGCCCAAGATTTCAGAAACTAGAGGCATGACCCTATTCTTCAGTTATTATAGCTGAAGATGTACTTGCATTCTAATACAAATAACTAAAAAAATAAAAATAACTACAGGAGATGCCTAAGAACCATCAGTACATAACTGATAAGTTTCATCAGTGTGATTCTTATCCATACAAGTATATAATACACTGTTACCTAACTGTCGTGCTGGGTCCCAGCTTGGAACTTGTTCCACGAAATAAAGTCACACATGGGATTAAAAACAGTCAACTGGTTCTGTCTAGATTATAGCCTGGTTCTAAATGGCACACATGTTATAAGGCTGTATAGTTTTACAGTGAGGTAGTCAAAAGGAGCTTGAGCCAATATGGGCATCCTAGGTACCTTTGAATATGCTAATCATAGGAAGGTCAGATAAATATAGGGGTTGGTTAGAATTCCTTTGTTGTCAGGAATTACACCTTTAATATTGATCAATCATTAGAGATTGATCCATGGGAAAAGGCCCTGTTTAATTACCCTATAATTTCACCTTTTGACAGTGAACATTGGCACAACCATGGAGGTTTCTTTGAGATATATTGTAGTTTAAAAAAAATCTACCCAGCCCCACAAACAATCAGAAAACCACATTAGGAACTACTAACAAAATCCAAAGGGAATAGTTAGGAAATATACTGGAAGTATTGATAGAAATCAATATCTTCAATGACTTTTGAGCTCAGTAGTGTGAAATTAGGGGATCCCCACCAGTATTAAGTGTCCAAAGTTATTGTTCAGTCCATCCTTATTGGTTGTGACCCTCAGTTTCTGCCACTGGCTAGAGGAACGACTTCTATTGTTCTTTGGTAGGCCATAGTGCTATCCAGAATGAAATGACTCATACAAGAGGTCCTCTCATCAGAGAAGACACTTCATTTAGTCATTTTTGTGCCATAGGGTGATACTCTGCAGCCAATGGATAAATAGAGCCAATGAAAAATTGTACAGATATCTTTCTAGTCAAATGACACCACAAATCAATTTATTTATTCATATGTCAAACCTCATCCTCTCTCTGTTGGATGGCTGCTATAGATGTCCTTCCAGGAGGCTGTAATTTATGCCCACAAGGAATGCCCACAGGGAGTTGTATTTACTGATACACTGAGACCTCATCCTTGGTCAGCAGTATCCTTCATTGTTAGGCACCATATTATACCATGGCTCATGGCTATTAGCTTTATTTGCCCAGATGTAAGTTTCCTAGATTGAAACACATAAATATCAGTGCAATATTAAGTTCTTCAAAGGAGGGCTTAGCATGGGTTTGGGTAGAATAGGGAAATCAACAAAACAAAGGGGAAAAGCAAGTAACAAAAATAAATTAATTAAAAGGTAATATAGGATTGCAAAAAGTTTAAAGTGCTCTATAGAATTTCAAAGTAACCATTCTTTCAGGTAAGCACCATGGCAATGATTTGCTTTACAAATGAGGGAACTGAGATTGAATAAGGTGAAAAATATTGCTCATATTATTGATGAGCCAAATAGGGAGGGATTTAAACACATAACTTCTGGCTCAAAACCCATGCTTTTGCTACTATACTACAACTGGCTTTATTTTTGTGTCTCAAGGACTGAACAAAACACCTTTCATGCAGAATGCACTCAGTAAATGTCTCTTTAATTGGATTACTAGTACAATTTCATATTATTTAAATTCAAATGTGCCCCCAATATAATACAGCAATCCTGTCATTCATCTCTGATAGAATCTCTATCATGCTCTACCACAGGAACTGTCACTAACTTTATCCTATTTCATATTTGTTATTGACATAATTTAAAAACTTCTGTCCAGGAGCAATTGCTAAAGATATCATCCAAGAATAAGGATTATAAATCCTCATAGTCCCATTCTTTATTAGAGTTCTTTTATAGAAAGAGCTAGTACTCAGCAAGGTCACAGGTTTTTTTTTTTTTCTGATGATACACCTTCCTATCTGATTAGATTCCAAAAGATTGCTATTGTTAACATGTCGTGTATATTATTACATATTATAACATTAATAGTGTGTATTAATATATATTATCATTTATCATGATTATAAACTATAATATTAATATAATATGTATTATTCTTAACTTCTTTTCTTTGCCTTAAAGAAAAATACTCTCCCATTTTTTTTCCCACATATTTCCCAGTACTTACTTGGTCTGTTCATTCAGAGCATGCGTATTTTTATATGGGTATTATTTAATTGTCTGTGGGACTTTTAAACATAATATATACTTTCTTGCTTATCTTTCTTGACTCTATTATGACTTCTTTCTCAGAAATCATCATTGCAAATCATGGTTTTCGTATTAAAAAGAATACTACATTTTATTCTAGCCTATCATTGTTTTTTAATAAATTGTGCAGCTCTTTTTAATAGATAATATCCATAGACTTACAATAATAGTTGTGATTCTTGGTTTTCCCTCTATTTTGTTGACATAAATTTTCCTGGTCTGTACAAAACATAGTGTGTCAGTATGATCCTTGCGTCACTGTAGTCCTTGAATTGACAAACCATTTTGCTCACATAAAATACAATACCTCTGCTTCTCCTTTTCTGACTCATTTCTGAACTTCTCAGCCACTCCACTATTTGCCATCCCCATTCTAGATAGGTATGTCAATTAGGAAACACTTCTCATTGCCATTCCTTCATTCCTTCAGCTTTCTCATTAGATTGTTTATCATAGGTGGTAAGCAAATTTGTGATATATTAAAACTCTTCTTCCCTTCTGTCTTGTCCTCACTGTAGTTTATATACCTTTATCTTTTCCTCTTTTGTGGCTTTCCTGCTTGTTTCCTAGCCATTATTTTAGTTCTTTCTTCTTTTGGGGGGAAATACTTCAGAGACAATAATTAGCCTTTTCCCCCTTTATAACATGCAAAAATTGTGCGTCTTCACTTATTCATGACTTGCTTTAAAACCTTGGTTAGTTGTTTTTAGAAAGTTCATATGACAAATTTAAAATTTCAGGTTACTCTTGGATGATATTATTTGAACTGTATCAATATATACTTTTTCCCACTCTTTTCAATACTTTGAGGGATTAAAAAATTATTTCCTGGAAAGTGGCACTTAAGAGTTTGTTTCTTCTTATTTGGTTTGTTCTTTTCAGGTCTGGCAATAGTTCTCAGGTTGTTGATGGAAACTGTCTTCCTCAAAATTTCTTCCAATTGTGATGTTAAAAAAAAACAAACAACAACAAAAAACTTTGGATAATTATTTTGCTACCTTGCGTTGTATTACCGTGCCCCCTTTTTGTATTTCAATTGTGGCATTTTACCCCAGACTCACTTGAGTCTTCCAAGCTGTCAAGTTTCTTACCCATCTTTATTTTCCAACCTTGTTTAATTGTTTGATTTTAGTTTTTGTTAGAAGTAAAAAAGAATCAGCAGTCACAACTGATGACGCAACAATCTTGTCAGTTATTCCTTCTTTCAGATATTTCACTGGCAGAGAAATTCTTGAAGACTGTCTACCATGATTTACAGCAGTTGTAATCTGTATTGGTAGAGGGAATATTCACATTGATGAAACATGGCTTCATAAAGTTGAAGTTCAAGTTAATAAATAGGAATTAGAATAACACAAATAGATGGGAAGGAAAACCAGTCACTAAATTTGCAGAAGGAAGTGAAGGATGGTGAGACAGAAGAGAGAAATCATCCATTTTGTGAGAAGAATCTTGCCAATGAGGCGGCAGTTAACAGCTTGATCTTAAAGTTCTGAACTTAGTAGGTAGAGCTAGAAAAGGCTATTTGAAGAAAACAAAAGCCTGAAAATGCAACTGGAATAGAGTGCTCAAAATAATATGGGAGGGACCTTTATGGGGTTAAGAGATGAGAAGGTTTAGTCAGCATAGCCATCATAGGTCATTTATAATCACGTATTCAACAAGATTTATCTCATGGACTTACAGTTTGTCAGATTCTATGCTAATCTTTGGGGATGCAAAAAGAGAGGCAAAAATAATCCCAGACTTTGAAGAATTCAGGTGAAAATACCAGCAACAGATAATCAGAGATATAAATGGACTCTAAAATAAAATAACAGGGAAAAAAAAGATTTAAAATAAGCAAGTTGTCATAGTTGTTTATGCTTTCTTCAGGGTTTTGAAATTAAGAGAAAAATGGAACAATTCCTATATTGTCAATTTAACAAACATTAGTATTTTTATAGAAGTAGAAGAATGGAGTTGTATATTATGGTACATATGTCCCGGGCACTGCACAAAGTTTTCTTTTAAATTATTTTTATTTCATTTGATCCTCAAGACAACCTTGCAAGGTAGGCACTGTTATTATCTCTATTTTACAGTGGACAAAACTGAGGCAGACAGATAAAAAGCGAGTTTCCCACGCTCATATAGCTAATAGGTATCCAAGGCTGGATTTTAATTCAGGACTTCTGATTCCAGTTACAGCATTCTATTTCCTACACTACCAGCTACCTCTTCAGTAGCTACTATATTAATTAAATCAGATGAGAGATACTTACTAAATTTTCTGAACTGGCAAGGGTAATAGTACTGAGGGATAGTTTGGAAAACATTCTCTTTTTATTGGCAACTTTTCCTGAGAAAGAGCCAGGAGAGTTCTAAGTCTTAGAGAAGGAGAATTCAGAAACTATCAGGATGGAGAATGAAGGAAATCCTGACATGGAAAGTATAAAATCATGAAACATAAGTGCCTGGGTTAGTGGTAATTGTGATCTAGAGAGTGGGTAAACATGAATCAAACAAGAAATCAAACATAGGACAGCTTTGTACAGTTTTGTTCAGGACTAGAAAGGGCTAATAATAGCCCAAGGCCCAGAACATACTGGAACGCTCTGGCACAGAAAGCATATTCTCTTTGGGAAACGAATAACCAATCAAGAAAAAGCATTTATTAATTGCATTTTATATTTCAGAAGTAATAAATACATTCATAAGTATGTATAGAATTGATATAAGGTAAATAAATACAAATAAAAATAGGTAGTTCGTGGGGGGGGCACTAGCATTCAAAAGGTGAGAAAAAGGCTCACACTGAAGATGGCAGTTGTGCTGCATCTTGAGAGAAGGGCAAGTTTCTCAGAGAAAGGGGTTAGGTAATAGTTAATCCCAGGTATAATGATCACTACTGCACAGCACTTACAGAGAAAATCAAGCAAACCTTTATGTGTAAAGTTTTATTTAAAGTAAATCATCCCAAATTATATTTGCCCCTAAAATCACATTTGTTTTATACTGACATCAAACATTAAACAATCCTTTGGGGTAATGGATCTATACATTACATACATATATATATACATATACAGTAATAAAAGATTAGTGGAAAAATTAGTGAGAAATCAGTCTTTTGTTTTTAAAACTCATAACCAAATGCCAGGTGCTTTTGTGATGCTCTAATTTTAGCCCAGAAATTGAAAGAATGAGGAATGATTAGTGTTTGAAACAGATGTAAGATGCATTTTGTTTCTCCTAATGCCATCCCCATCACTTTAGAATTTAAAACAAGGACAATAAATATGAATGATGCAATCTGAGAACCAAAGCATTTTTGTAAGAGAATTGAATGTGTTTTTGTGAAATATGGCCTACCCTAAAACTAGGTTTGTATGTTTTATGAAATCCTTTCTATATACCTATTGAATTCTATAGTGATAGTAATTTATTTTAGTAGTTGCTTATATTGTATTAGTTATAATCCACAATCAGTTTAATAAGACTCTCTCCTCTTGCTTTTACTTAAAAAAGCTGAAACACAATAAAGTAAGGAACATTTTTGTACCTTTACATGGGAACTTGTGTATCATTGGCTCATGTGAGCATTTCAAGTCAAATACCACTTATAAAGAGGACATATTCATATGAAGATAGGTGTAGATGAAAAGTCATTCAAACAGCAGTAGCTTCATTTTTTTCTCAAACAAAATGAATTTTCCTCACGGAAATGCATGATATCACACATTAAGAGCATTGCTTCAGTGTCCTCTGACAGCCTAGAGGAGTCATAACATAACCAGGCAACCAATGAAGCTACCATAGCTTAGGGGAAAGCAGGTGGTATGTCCAGTCAGACAAAGGGGCCATTGCCTCATAGTACATCTGCCAATAGTTGGTTTACTTTTATATTATGGTACATGTGATAAACTCAAGTCAAATAGTATTTAGAAAGAGGACATAGGTACATGAAAATAAGTACAGATTCCATCTTCCATGGAAACTAATTAGCAATATAGAATAAAGAGAAAACAGAAATTTTAGATATTTATAGAAGGATCTGAACCCTAATCCCTTGAAAGGTAAGTTTTGAAATAGTGTGTGTATGTGTTTGTGTGTGTGTGTGTGTGTGTGTGTGTGTGTGTGTGGCGAACATGCATGCCTAGGACTCCATAAACTTTCTTCACACTTGTCTGAGGGTCCAACCTAGCCTATCTGTTAATATAAATCATGTTTATTTTTGCATTTTCTCTATGAAGCATTACAGAGCTTTCAGGTATTTGGATAACCACAGGTAAGAATTGTGTAGTATGGGTTAGTGGAAAACCATTGGATTTGGACTCAAAGAGCAGACTTCTTGACATCCCACATATGCAACCATGGAAATGAATCTCTTCTTTCTTTGTGCTTCAGCTCTCCTTTGCCTTCAACATTAGAAAGAAAGCATCTTTAAGACATGCTGCCAGTTGGAGCCCTGGTATAGTAACATATATTGATGTCTTTTCCCCATAATTCCCTGTATACAATACCCTGAAATTCTACGAGGCCCTGCAGTGAGCGACTCTTAGAATTTGGTATAATTTCACAAAATTATATTTCTCTGTCTATCCAAAATGTCTTTGTATATATAATATAAGGTAAATTGAGGAGGGGGGATTATTAACATATAGGCAGATTAGAAAGCATTTCCTATAGCATGTCAAAACTCAGCTGAACATGAAGGAAGTTATAGATTCTACGATTTGAGATATTTTTTGGTTACTTTTCTTACATTAGGGGTTCTCAAAACACCAAAAAGATACACAGTTGAAAACTCCATTGGATCTTGGTCCATGCAGTTTATCCTTTGTTCTTTTTAATGCTGCTTACCTGATTTCCTATGTATTTGTGCCTGATATGTATATAAAGCTACCTTGGACCAATCACATTGTAATGGGAATGTGAAGATCTTCCCTGCTACTTGGCCCCTTGATCCATTCTTTCTCTGCCTGTGGATAGCATTTTTTATCATAAGTCTTTTGTAATTGTCTTGGATCACTGTATTGCAGAGAATACCTAAGTCATTCGTAAATGATCATCGTGCAATGTTGCTGTCACTGTGTACAAGTGTTCTGCTGGTTCTGTTTACTTCACTTACATCAGTTCCTGTAAACCTTTCTAGGTTTTTCTGAAATCATCCTGCTTGTCATTTCTTACAGCACAACAGTATTCCATTGCATTTATATACTACAACTTGTTCAGCCATCCCCCAAATGATGGGCTTCCCCTTAATTTCCAATTCTTTGCCACCACAAAAAGAGCTGCCATGATTTTTTCTGTCTAAATAGGTACTTCCTTTCATCCCTTTTTTTTTTATCTCCATGGTATACAGAGCTCGTAGTGATATTGCTGGATCAAAGGGTATGCACAGTTTGACTTTCCTCTTGACATAGTTCCAAATTGCTCTCCAGAGTGGTTAAGACCATTTCACAACTCCACTAATAGTGTATTACTATTCCAATTTTCTCACATTCCTTCCAACTTTTATCATTTTTCTTTTCTTCATATTAGCAAATTGGATAGGTGTGAGGTGGTATGTCAGAGCTGTTTTAATTTGCATTTCTCTAATCAATAGTGATTCAGAAAAAAAATTTATATGAATATTGATAGCTTTGATTTCTACATCTGAAAAATGCCTATTCATATCCTCTGACCATTTATGAATTGGAGAATGACTTGTATTATTAAAAATTTGACCCATTTCTCTATATATTTGAGAAATGTGACCTTTACCAGAGACACTTACTATATTGTTTCCCAGCTTTCTGCTTTCCTTCTGATCTTAGTTAAATTGGTTTTGTTTGCACCAAACTTAATATAGTCAAAATTATCCATTTTACTTCTTTTAATGATTTCTATGTCTTGTTTAGTCATATATTCTTCCCTTCTCTACAGATCTGACAGGTAAACTATTCCTTACTCTCCTAATCTGCTTATGGTATTACTCTTTATGTCAAAACAGTGGACCCATTTTGACCTTATCTTGGTATGGAGTGTAAGATGTCCAACCCTAGAATCTTGAGGTATAGCCAGTTTTGATAAGGTAGAGTGAGGTCTTTGAATACTTGCTTCAACAGGAATGGGGAAGAGGCAGTAACATGTATGGAGGTGGGAAATGGAATGTCATGTATAGGGAAGAGTAAGAAGTCCAATTTGACAGCGTCACAGAGTTCACATAAAGGAATGCGTAATAAGCCAGGAAAGGTAGGTTGGGACCTACCTTAAATGCCTAAGAGGAGTGATACTAGAAGGAATGGAAGAGGTACTGCGATTTATTGAGAAGAAGATGTAATGGTAAAGTAAATTTATGTTGTTTCCTTCTTTCTAAGATTGTATTGTGTAAGATCTTCCCTGCACCTAGGTTAAGTGCACCTGGAGCCTGTGGTAGGAGGCTTGTTTTTCAGGAGATACTTTGTAATTGGGCAGTGTGGTCAAGAGGATTGTTACATTCTCTGAGCCAGGAGAAGGCTATATAAAACCTATTGTGAGACTTTGTTTTGGGGCTCACTTTAAGAAGTGGTGTTTGATTTGACCAGATGAGACTCTGGGCCACTGTTGAGAGCAACCGGCTTTGAAAAACCGAGATGTTGATGCTTCCCTCTCTGGTAACTGACTAGGTATAGATGTAATGGTTGGACAGTCGGAGGCCTGCCTGCTTGAAATGTTTCTGTTTGCTTGTAACCTCTGTATATTCTGAAGTTTGGGGTGCTGACTTTTCCCCTGAACTAGGTAAATGATATGTTTGATTGATTAAAGCTAGATTGTTAACCCATTTTGAGTTTGCTTTCCTTTAGAAAAGCAGATCTAAGAACCTGTGTTGGAAGTCACCCTGGGGATACTGGGGTACTTGCTGCTACAAATGGTGTCAGGAACAGGATATGCAGAGTAAAAGGAAAGTATGGGGGCTGGGATAATTGTTTCCCAGTTGTGGTAGCTGTGACTCTGTGGAGCCATGGAACAGGAGAGAAGAATGGCCTGCATGCTGACCTCACTGAGCTGAGAGCAGGAATGGTGAGCTGCCTGCATCAGGACGAGGGCAGAAGCCAGGAGCAGCTGCCTCTTGTGGGAAGAGAAGGAACCCAGGAGTTAAGAATTAAGCTACAGGACAAGATAAGGACTATGTGGAAAGGCAGGAGTGTTTTCTTGCTGCATCCCACAGTTTGCGACCCAGGGGGAGGATGGACTTGTGTCTATGGTGGGTGGGGTGAAGGGCCATGAATCCCCAAGGACACCACCCTGTTGGTTTTGTTGCCCAGCTGCCTCTCAGGACTTGGAAGCAGGGGTTGGAGCAGTGTGAGGGGAAGGACACACCCCTCCACCCAAAGAGAACTTTATTTGGACACTTGTGTTTTGGATTGAGGTGATAATACAATGTACTTTGTGTTTGTTTAAGGCTCTGTGACCACTTTGGTAAATTTAGTTATGTATCTTGCAAATATGACCTAAGAGTTGAAAGTGCTAATTCAAATGTAAATTGCCTATGCTATGGGCATGAAAGATCTTGGGGAAGAATGTAATGCGAATGTAAATTTATGTTGTTGCCATCTTTCTAAGATTGTATTGTGTAAGATCTTCCCTGCACCTAGGTTAAGTGCACCTGGAGCCTGTGGTGGGAGGCTTGTTTTTCAGGAGATACTTTGTGATTGAGCAGTGGGTCAAGAGGATTGTTACATTCTCTGAGCCAGGAGAAGGCTATATAAACTCTATTGTGAGACTTTGAATTGGGGCCCAATTTGAGAAGTGTTGTGTGATTTGACCAGATGAGACTCTGGGCAACCGTTGAGAGCCCCCCAGCTTTGAAAAATCCAGATATTGATGCTTCCCTCTCTGGTAACTGACTAGGTATAGATGTAATGGTTGGACAGTTGGAGGCCTGTCTGCTTGAAATGTTTCTGTTTGCTTGTAACCTCTGTATACTCTGAAGTTCAGGGTGCTGACTTTTCCCCTGAACTAGGTAAATGATATGTTTGATTGATTAAAGCAAGATTGTTAACCCATTTTGAGTTTGCTTTCCTTTAGAAAAGCACATCTAAGAACCTGAATTGGCAGCCACCCTGTGGATACTGGGGTGCTTACTGCTACAAAAGGGTGATATTGTCAGACTTGGCCTTTGGAAAAATAACTTTGGCAGATAGATAGAGAATGCATAGAAGTGGTGAGTGACTACAAACAGTAAAATCAATTAGGAGGCTGTTGTGTAGCCCAAGAAAGGGGATGAAGGCCTAGATGAGAATGATGGTTGTGTGAATGCAGAGAAGAGAGCAAATGAAAGACATTCTGTGAAGGTAGAATTGACAGGATTTGGTAATTTATTGGATTACTTTCACATATAGGGATATTTCCTTTTTGACACCCAGATAACCTAGCATAGATATTTTCTCCATCTGTATATAGTTAAAAATGATTAAATTCTCAGCTCCTACTATCAATAATAAAGACATAGTGAGATAAGTAGCATTAGAACATTTTACCCATGAACAATCAACATATTTGCACATAAGAGAACACATCATCATCATTTGGAAGAATAAATACATACAAATGCATGATGGACATGAATTAAAAAAAATGAGGGGTCATGGCTCAGAAATAAATCACACCTAAGACACATCAAAGAAACCTGTGCCTTTTAGTGATGTCACTGTACTGATTTCACTAATCCTATGTGATGTGTGATCTCTGCCTGGACGGCAAGCTCTGCCAGATGCCACTCCTTCCTGCTTTCTTACTACTGAGCTATATTCTGATGGTACTGGGTCATTACCAGACAATGTCTTGCTGGACATATGGTTATGAAAGTTCTTTTTGCTTCTTGCTTCAACTAGATTTCTCGGCTGAGATGCTACATTGTCCCCAAAAGAAAGAGAATAGTGTCTTATCATTTCTTTTTTAGTTTAGAAATTAGAAACTTAAACTTCGGTTATTTTTGTGAGGCTGTATGTACCATCATGTACGCAGTTATAGATTGGAGGGAGGGGGTGACTTTAGCTTTCTCCGAATGTCGTGTTTCCAGTCTCAGTCTTGGTTGTGATAGCTTTTCTTCTCTGGAAAACAAACAAACAAACAAACAAACAATCAAACAAACAAACAAAAGACAACTTTGTCTTAGACTCAGTTAAATAGGCATCCAGCTAAATGCCAACCACAGGCATTGAAACTGATATTTAATCTTCTTTTTCACTGTAGGCAAAGGTCCTGTGCTAAGCTTTTATCTGACTTAGACTTAGAAATCCCTTGTACTTCTTGCTTAACTGTTAAATAGCTGTGTCCCTTTAGACTGATTTAGGTGGCATCCCTTTCAACAAATTTTCAATGCCTGTCTTCATCTGAGGATGCTTCTGTTTTGTTCATCCCTTGAGTATGTTCATGGGCTCTCACACAAATAGAAGGGGAAAAGAAAAGAACAATAGCTATAAACCTAACAAGAAACCTTGGTTATTTCCATATCAGTAATTTGTTCCAACTTCCTTTATACGTTTGTAAGGGTGTCATACATGCTTTGTCTGCCTGTTGAGATTATGTATGTGCCCATGAATCTGCCTAGATGTGACTCACAGGAAAACAGGGACAAACCATCTCTAATGTCTCCTTCCATGACCTATTTCCAAGAAAAACTGATTCTTGTCAGTTAAGCAGGAGGATGAGGCCAGAGCTTGGTCAATTAGCTCTTCTCAGAGAGGCTACAGTTATATCTTTCTGCTTCCTTAAATATTATTCATCTAGGGGATTTATTTTTCAAGTTAAAAAGTCTTCGCTCCTGATGACTGTTTCTTTAAAAAATGTTTAATCCCCCCCTCCCAATTACATGCAAAGATAATTTTTAACACTCCTTTTTTTAAAAGAATTTTGAGTTCCTAATTTTCTAATTCCTTACTTTCAACATTCCAAGACAGTAAACAGTTTGATATAGGTTAATGCAAAATGTAATTTTCATATTAGTCATGTTGTAAAAGAAGACACAGATAAAAAACAAAGTTGAAAATAGTATGCTTCAATCTGCATTCAGGCTCCATCAGTTCTTTCCCTGGATGGTGCATAGCATTTTTCAACATAAGTTCTATGGAATTGTCTTGGATCACTGAATTCTTGTGAATTGTTAAGTCATTCACAGTTGATCATCATACGTTATTGTTGTTACTGTGTGCAATGTTATCCTGTTCTACTCACTTTGCTTGTGTTCATGTAAGTCTTTCAGGTTTTTCTGAAATCATCCTGCTCATCATTTCTTATATGGTATAATAGTATATCCATTACATTCATATACCACAACTTGTTCAGACTTTGCCCAGTTGATAGACATTACTTCTATTTCTAATTCTTTGCAACCACAAAAAGATCTGCTATAAATATTTTTGTAAAAATAGACCCTTTCCCCCATTTTAAAAATATCTTTGTGGTACAGTCCTAGTAGTGATTTTGCAGAGTCAAAGGTTATGCAAAATTTGATTGCACTTTGGACATAGTTTCAAATTGCTCTCCAGAATGGTTGGATCAGTTCACAACTCCACCAACAGTGCATTACTGTCCCAATTTTTCAACATTCCCTCCACTGTTTATCATTTTCCTTTTCTGTCAAAATAGAAAATCTGGCAGGTGTGTGAGGTGGTACTTCAGAGTTGTTTTAATTTGTATTTCTTTAATCAATAATGATTTAGAGCATTTTATATGAATATTAGTAGGTTTGATTTCTTCTTCTGACAACTGCCTGTTCACATTCTTTGTTTATCAATTGGGAAATGACTTGTATTCATATAAATTTGACTCAGGTCTCTATACATTTGAGAAATGAAGCCTTTATTAGATTAACTTTCCTTCTGATCCTGGTTTTGTTGTGCAAAAACTTTTTAATATAGTGAAAATTATCCATTTTATATCTTATAATATTCTCTATCTCTTGTTTGTTATGACTATTCCTTAATGGGAAAAGGAGAATCCCAAATAATGCTTACAAGGCTTGATTCCTGTCTCACCAGATACCAGTTCCACAGTGAATACACATGGCAAAGGGCAAAGAAACCCATTTATTCAAGTTAATAGCAAGACAAATGTAAGAGAAATATAGAAAGGAGAACATGTGCCAGACAAAATGAAATAATTCAGAATAAGAGTTCTACATCTCACTTAAGGGGAAATTCTTTGAAGTCTATGGTGTAGTGAGACAGGAAAAACAGCATGATAAAGACTCCAATCACTTCTCTGTTTCCTTCTCTCTAGAGACTTTCTCTCCTTTCACTAATCTGAAGAGAAGTTTAAATTGTACATATTCTCTCAAGGCTGGAAGCAAAAAAGAGTCCAGATTTCTCCTCTCTCTATCTCTCAACTCCTCTGCCTACTTCTCACAGAGGTGTGGGGCAGTTGATCTTTCCTAATGAGGAAGGAGTCTCATACAAAAGGTTATATTAGTGGGGAATGGGAAAATATGAAAGGTTTCAAAGGGACCCCTTAAATATTTATTCATAGGTAAACTTACATGTCTCCTACTTATCTTTTCATACTAAAAATGGTAAGCAAGTTAGAGTTATGCTATCCATCATTAATAGTTCTTTAACTCTCCCACATTAGTAACATATTAATAGAAGTTATTGATGTTTTTACTCAAAAGTACATAATAATATCAGACATTGTGACTGGCTAGTGAAAGACCTTTGCTTATTTCTCAAATTTCACTATATATAGATCACTTTTGTTTTTTTCTATAGCACATGAAAAGCCAGGATTTCTGGCAAAATATACATATACACAGGTCTGCTGCTACCTTTAATAAGCTAGTCTGCTCAGCTTCATTGCCCAATAAATTTATTTACATTATTGATTTTCTGTATCAAAGAGAAATCACTGGAAGACCAACTTTCTTAATATTGAAAATCAAATCATCTTTGAAGATTGAAAGAAAAAGGCTACTTCTTAAAAATCATCTAAATAGCACAACTTGTTCTGCCATTCCCAAGATGAAGAGCCCTCACTTCCAATTATTTGCTACCACAAAAAGAGCTGCCATAAATATTTTTTTTCTATAAGTAGGTCCTTTTTCCTTTACATTGCTATCTTTGCTATATTAAACCTAATAGTGTCATTGGTAGATCAAAAGGAATGGATAGTTTTATATTTCCTTGGGCATAGTTCTGAATTGTTCTCCAGAATGGTTTAATCAGTTCACAACTCCACCAGCAGTGAATTAGTGTCCCATATCCTCTCCAACATTTATCATTTTCCTTTTCTGTCATATTAGGTAATCTAATAGGTGTGAGGTGCCACCTCAGAATTGTTTTAATTTGCATTTCTCAAATCAATAGTGATTTTGAGCATTTTTGCATATAACTATAGACAGATGATTTATTTTTCTGGAAACTACCTGTTCATATCATTTGACCATTTCTCAACTGGGGAATGACTTGTATTCTTATAAATCTGACTTAGTTCTATGTATATTTGAAAAATTAAGTTTTCTCTGAAATACTTGATGTAAAAAAATTGTTTCCCAGCTTTCTTCTTTCCTTCTAATATTGCTTACATTGGTTTTCCTTGTGAAGCCCCTTTTTTACTTAATGTAATCAAAATTATCCATTTTATATACAGTTTTCCTATCAGTTTTTGTCAAATAGTGATTTCTTGTTCATGTATCTTGGAATTACTAAACACTAAATCACTATGGTAATTTACTTTGGAATATTGTTTACCTAAACTATTCTACTGATCTACTACTCTATCTATTAGTAACAGATTGTTTTGATATTTTCATGATTACTGCTTTGAAATAGTTTGAGATTAGATACTGCTAAGCTTTCCTTTATGGTGTTATTTTTCCCCATTCATTAACTTGATATTCTGGATCTTTTATTCTTTTTTAATTATTTTTTTCTTTAATATATTTGCTTTTAGTTTACAACATTCAATAAAACAAGTTTTTGAGTTCCAAATTTTCTCCCTCTCCCCCTAATGGTGGTATGCACCTATATAGGTTCTACATATACCTTCACATTAAACATCAGTCAAGTTGTAAATAAGAATTATAACCAAAGGAATGAACAACAAGGAAGAAGAAACAAAACAAAACAAAAAAGAGAGAGAGATCAAGTAGTTTGCTTCAATCTACATTCAGGTGCCATAATTCTTTCTCTGAATATGGATAGCCTTTGTATCTTAAGCTCTTTGGAGTTGTCATATAACCTTGCATTGCTGAGAAGAGCCCACTCTATCAAAGTTAGTCATTCCAGATATGATGTATCTGTAATTGTGTACAATGTTGTCCTGGTTCTGCTCCCCTGTAATGGGAGTGTAAGTTTATGTTGTTGCCTTCTTTCTAAGATTGTACTGTTTAAGATCTTCCCTGCACCTAGGTTAAGTGCACCTGGAGCCTATGGTGGGAGGCTTGTTTTTTAGGAGATTCTTTGTGATTGGGCAGTGGGTCAAGAGGGTTGTTACACTCTCTGAGCCTGAAGAAGGCTGTATAAACCTTGATGTGAGACTTTATTTTGGGACTCACTTTGAGAAGTGTTATGTGATTTGACCAGATGAGACTCTGGGCAGCCGTTTAAGAGCCCCCGAGCTTTGGAAAACCCAGATGTTGATTCTCCCTTCTTTGGTAACTGACTAGGTATAGATGTAATGGTTGGACAGTTGGAGGCCTGTCTGCTTCATCTGTTTTTCTGTCTTCTTGTAAGTTCTGCTTGTAACCTCTGTATACTCTGAAGTTCGGGCTGCTGACTTTTTCCCCTGAACTAGGTAAATGATATGTTTGATTGATTAAAACAAGATTGTTAACCCATTTTGAGTTGATTTCCTTTAGAAAAACAGTTCTAAGAACCTATGTTGGCAGCCCACCCTGGGGATAATGGGATGCTTGCTGCTATATCCCCTCACTCACCATCAGTTTATATAAGACTCTCCAGGTTATTATGAAGTCTGTCTGCTTCTCATTTCTTGTAGCAAAATAGTATTCCATTATATTCATGTACCACAACTTGTTTAGCCATTCTCCAATAAAGGGCATCCCTTTGATTTCCAAATCTTTGCTACCACAAAAATTGCTGCTATAAATATTTTTTGTACATATGGGTCCTTTTCCTATTGTAATAGCAAGCACAGAAGTAGTTTACACCTTGTTTCAGCTATTGAATTAACACCTGGTTTCAGTCTGTTAAGCAACAGAAAATGTGAACTCCAGGACTTGTGAACTTCTGAGGAGGAGCTAATGACTATATAAGGAGAGCCCCGGGGCTAGAGACAGAAGGAGCTGAAAAGAGGACTCTTGTTGTGGCAGACTCAAGGGGAATACTTGTGGTATCCTGGCACTCTCTTTGTCTGCTCTGTTTGTGTTGGTGTTTGTTTGTGATACTTTGTAAAGAATCCCTGGGACCTTACTTGAAGACCTGAAAAAGGATTTTCTTGTGGTATGTTTACAGAAGTCCTGGAGGAGGGTTTTGGAGGTCCTGGGACTTTACTGATGATTTGTGCTGACCTCTTGGACCTTGTTTGTGGGTCAGTGTTGATTTCTATCTTGATGATTTATATTGAGTTCTCAGACCTTGTTGGTGGGTCTGAGTTGATTTCACAGGCAAATAGTGAATTGATGATGGTGCCAGCAATTTGTTTGAATATTATTGTGTCTCTGTTAAGCTTTGTCTTCCCAGAAACAGGAACTGTGAAGGATTTGAAGTGGATTGGATACTGTGAACTTCACCTTGGAACAGGAACTGGAAAAAGAACTGGACAAGGAGCTGGACAAGGAATTGGGAGGTGCTTGCCTTTGAACCCAGGTGATAGTTGGAGCTGGGACCATGGAAGAGGAAACATGGAAGCTGAGATCCAGCCTTGAGTCAAGCCAAAAGAAAACTTTACTTAGATACTGTGTACTGACTGAGAAGATTATGATTTACTGTGACCTAGGGGTGGATGACCTGTGTATTTTCCGCTACCCCTTAAGAGTTTACTGAGTAGTGACTGATGACTGAGTAGTGACTGATGATTGAATAGAGACTGATGACTGAATAGTGACTGATTTTTAACCTAGTGTGCCCCATGAGTGGAGAATTTTGACTATTGTATTTTCTGACCCTCAAGCCTCCTTAAGGATAATTGAATGATTGAGTTACTAAATGTTTGTACTTTGCTGAGTATTATTGTGACCAATTTGGCAAAAACTAGGTGGCCATTTTAATGATAAGTCATTGTGAATGCGGTATTTTGACTTTCTCTGAAAAGTTGTAACATTGTGAATGCTGTACCTTGATTCTCTGTGAATATTTTGCTCTGATTTGTTATTGAATAAATGAGAGTTCCCTATACTATGTCATCAGAACCTTAAAAGCTTTTCACAGTAGTATTCTTCTGGAAACCTTCTTGTGCATGGCATTATACCCATTTGTATGATCTCCTTGGGATACAGGCCTAGAAGTGATATTGCTGGGTCAAAGAGTATGCACATTTGTATAGCCCTTTGGGTGTAATTCCAAATTGCTCTCCAAAATGGTTAAATCAGTTCACAGCTCCACCAACAATGCATTAGTGTTCCAATTCTCCTATATCTTCTCCAGAATTTATCATTTTCCTGTTTTGTCATGTTAGCCCATCTGACTGGTGAGATATGGTACCTCAGAGTTGTTTGATTTGCATTTCTCTGATTAATGGTGATTTAGTGAATTTTTTCATATGTTTATAGGTATCTTTAATTTCTTCCTCTGAAAACGGCCTGTTTATATCCTTTGACCATTTATCATTTGGGGAATGACTTATATTCTTATGAATTTGACTTAATTCTCTGTATGTTTTAGAAATGAGGCCTTTATCAGAGATGTTGTTTGAAGAAGTTTTTTTCCCAATTTTCTGCTTCCCCCCTAAACTTGGTTTCATTTGCTTTGTTTGTACAAAAGCTTTTTAATTTAATGTAATTAAAATTATCCTTTTTGCACTTTGTAATGCTCTCTATCTCTTCTTAGGGCATAAATTCTTCCCGTCTTCATAAAACTGACATGTAAACTATTCCTTGCTCTCCCAGATTGCTAATAGTGCTCGCCTTTATATGTAAACAGTGAACCCATTTTGACATTATTTTTGCATACAGTGTAAGATATTGGTCTATGCCCAGTTTCTGCCATACTCTTTTGCAGTTTTCCCAGCAGTTTTTTCAAGTAGTGAGTTCTTATCTCAGAAGCTGGAGTCTTTGGGTTTATCAAAAAGTCATTGACTACTATGTCTTGTGTACCTAAACTATTCCACAGTTCCACCACTTTTTCTCAGTCAGTACCAAGTGGTTTTGATGACTATTGCTTTAAAATACAGTTTAAAATCTGGTATGGCTAGGCTACCTTCCATAGCATTTTTTTTTCATTAGTTCCCTCAATATTCTGAACCTTTTATTTCTTCCATATGAATTTTGTTACTATTTTTTCTAACTCTATATAATAATTTTTGGTAGTTTGGTATGGTAAATTAATTTAGCTAAAATTGTAATTTTTATTATATTAGCTTGTCCTACCCACAAGCAACTGATGTTTTTCCAATTATTTAGAACTGACTTTGTGTGAAAAGTGTTTTGTAATTTTGTGCATATAGTTCCTGGGTTTGTTTTGGCAAGTAGACTCCCAAATATTTTATAATGTCTTCAGTAACTTTAAATGAAATTTCTCTCTATTTCTTGCTGTTGGGTTTCATTAGAAATATATAGGAATTCCAAGAATTTATGTGGGTTTATTTTATCACCTGCAACTTTGCTAAAGTTATTTGTTATTTCAAGTAGTTTTTTACTTGATTATCTAGGATTCTCTCAGTATATCATCATATCATCTGCAAAAAGTGATAGCTTAGTTTCTTCTTTGCCTATTCTAATTCTTTCAAATTCATTTTCTTCTCTTATTGCTACAGCTAACATTTCTAGTACCAAAATGAATAAGAGGAATGATAGTGGACATACTTTTTTTCACCCCTGATCTTATTGTAAATACATCTAATGTATCTTCATTACATACAATACTTGCTCATGGTTTTAGGTAAATGCAACTTCTTATTTTAAGGCAGATTTAATTTATTTCTGTGCTTTCTAGTGCTTTGGGGGTTATTTAAGCATTTTACTTCCTCTTATGTTAATCGGGGCATTTTATTTTTTGTAAATATTCATCCACTTCACTAAGATTGTCAAATGTATGGGCATATAATTGGGTAAAATAATTCCTAATTATTGTTTTAATTTCCTCTTCATTGGGGGTAAGGTCACCCTTTTTATTTTTTATACTGGTAATTTGGTTATCTTTTTTCTTTTAATCATGTTAACTAAAGGTTTATAAATGTTATTGGTTTTTTTTTCATAAAATCAACTCTTAGTTTTATTTATTATTTCAATAATTTTCCTAACTTCAGTTTTATTATTCTTTCCTTAGGTTTTCAGTATTTCTAATCTAGTATTTAATTAGTTTCATTTATCCTTCCACATTAATTTTGTTATTATTTTTCCTAGTCCTATAAAGTAATTTTTGACAGTTTGACTGATTTGACTTATATGCAATTCATTTTTTGTTCCTTGAGACTTTGCTAGCTTTAGCTGCTTTGAATACCACTGTTTTCCTCTGGGTTCCATTCTTGATCTTCCCTGTCACTATAGTAACTTGTTATGGTCAGCTTTCTTTTTTATTGTTTGCTTATTTTTTCAGCCTATTTCTTAAAGTTTAACTTTTAAAAATTTAATTTTTTGCTATATTTTAAGTTCTGAAATGTTTTTTCCCTCTCTCCCTACCTCACACCTAAATAAGTATATGTAGAACTGTACTATGAGTACTTGTGTTTATTAATTCTTTCTTTAGAGGTGAATAGCATCTTCCTTCATAGGTCCTTTATAGTTGAATTCAGTATATATAGTACTCTGCATAATGTGGTTTTTCACATCAAATAACGTTGCTATTATTATATACAACATTCTCTTGCTTCTGATCATTTCACTTTTCATTATTTCATGGAAGTCTTTCTATATTTTTCTAAAATCAACCAGGTCATCATTTCTTAAAGAACAGGAGTATTCCCTCACAATCATATACAACAAGTTATTTAGCCATTACCCAATTGATGGACATCTATGCAATTTCTACTTCTTTGCCACTAAGAGAATTGCTATACATATTTTTCTTTTTTACATGGTCTCCTTGAGAAACAGACCTAATAGTGGTATTGCTTGGTCAAGAGGTATACAGACTTATATAGCTCTTTGGGCATAATTCCAGATTGTTCTATTTTAAATTATAACTTAATTTTAAATTTAGATGCTGCTTCTTCAGTGCAGGGGACACCACTCCAAGTTTCAGGCCTTTTTTGCCACTGTTTTCAGAGCAAGCTATAGGGGGTCTATAGGTTTCCATGCTTCTAAGGTGGCATCGTCTAAGCAGAGATATGGTCAATAAGCTCTCCTGGCCTGTGCTATGATCTTTACCCAGAAAGGGACTTTGTTCCCCTATAGCCACCAGCTCTTGCACTCCTTCTGGCCCTGGGACTGTGACCCCCTTCTCTCCTGCAGCCACAATTGCTAGTGCTCCCCTCTGTCTTGAAATTGAGGTAAGAGTCCCTGTTCCCTTTGAGTAACCACAAACATTCCTCTGTGCCCTGGAAGAACTACCATGGCCCCTGCTCCCTTGTGGCAACAAGCACTCTTATTCCTTTTGGAGCTGGTACTGGGACCTAAAAGTCTGTATTAATAAAGCAACAAGGTTCTGAATCCATCCTCTGCAAAGGGTCCTTTGCAATCTCATTTTGACTGTGGATTGAGAGACTCCCAAATTAAACTGTTGCTTCCACCAAATGAAATTGCCTTTGTGGCTTTTTGCTGCTGCTGTGGAAAGGTCTGTGCTGTGTGGTCCATGATGGACTCGAGGCCCTACCACCATCTAAGTGAGACAGATTTTCCTGCTGAACTGCTAAGTTGTTTTGGGCTGCAAAATTGTTTCACCCAAGATTTTGTTGGTTCTGCCACTCCATAAAAATGTTTGAGGAATTATCTTAGAGTTATTTGAGGGAACTTAGCTGAATATGTCTCTACTCCAGCATCTTGACTCTGCCAATGTTTTTTTTTCTTCAAATAGAGAATTCAGGGGGCAGAGCCAAGACGGTGGAGTAGAAACAGGACTTAGCCATGGCTCCCGATTCCACCTCCTTCAATTCCTGTAAAACATGACTGCGAACAAATTTTAGAGCTACAGAAACCAGCAAATGACAAAGAGAAGCTAACCTCCTGCTGAAGACAGCCTGGTAGGCTGGCAGGAAGGGGCCAGTGCAGCACTCTTGGACCTGAGCCCAGCCTCATCTGAGCCAGAGATCTTAGCCTCAGTGTGGCCACAACCAGTCACAACCTCTCCATGGAATGAGAGACTTCAGTTCACCAGCAGTTATGGTGGTTTCCAGAATTATCAACCCATAGTTGCTAAGGACAAAATGAGAGGTCAGTGCAGTGTGGACTTTGGGAACAGGAAGTTCAGGAGTGTGGTCCAGCCTTTGCCCCATGGAGGGAGAAGCAGCTGAGGTGTGGCGGCCGTGCAGCCAGCACCATGTGGCTGCTTCTGAGCTCCTGGCCTGAAGATTGTAGGGGGACCAAGTGATCAGTCTGAAGGGTAATCACTCTTTCTTTAACCTGCTTGGATTTGGAATGCTGTCTAGAGTGGAGGTCGTGGATGCCTGACGAGTTTGCCAGAGCATGTGGAGGCTTAAGTGAGGGCAGCCAACTAATAGCTCCAGCAGCTGAGAAAACCTCAACAACTGGGACAAAGCTCCCCTCTCTGGTAGCAGGGTAACAAAAAGCTCAGAAGTCAAGTAATTGAATGGCAACAAGAGCAAGCTAAAGAAGCAAAGCAAGCACAGAAATCTGACTTTACACTACTATTTTGGGGACAAAAAGGATCAAAGCATGGAAATGGAGGAAGACAGCAAAGTCAGAACTCCTGCACCAAAAGCTTCCAAGAAAAATATGAGCTGGTTAAAGGCCACAGAGGAGCTTAAGAAGGATTTTGAAAAACAAATAAGAGAAGTAGAGGAAAAATTGAGAAGAGAATTGAGAATGATGCAAGAAAATTATGAAATGAGAGACAGCAATCTGACTGAAGAAAATAACACCTTAAAAATAGACTAACTCAAAAAGCAAAAGAGGCTCAAAAAACTAATGAGGAGAAGACTGCCTTTGAAAGCTGAATTGGCCAGATGGAAAAAAGAATGTCAAAAGCTCACTGATGAGAATCATTATTTCAGAATTAGATTGGAGCAAATGGAATCTAGTGACTTTATGAGAAATAAAGATATTATTAACCAAATCCAAACAAATGAAAAAATAGAAGACAATGTGAGATATCTCATTGGAAAAACCCCTGACCTGGAAAATAGATCCAGGAGAGATAATTTAAAAATTATTGGACTACCTGAAAGACACGATCAAAAAAAGAACCTAGAAATCATCCTTCAAGAAATCCTAAAAGGAAAATTGCCCTGATATTTTAGAACCAGAGGGCAAAATAGAGGTTGAAAGAATCTGCCAATCACCTCATGAAAAAGATCACAAAAAGAAAAATCCTAGGAATATTATAGCCACATTCTGGAATTCCCAGATGAAGGAGAAAATAGTACAAGCAGCCAGGAAGAAACAATTTGAATATTGTGGAAATACAATCAGGATAACACAGAATCTGGCAGGTTCTACACTGAGGGATTGAAGGGCTTAGAATATGATATTCCAGATGTCAAAGGAGCTGGAATTAAAACCAAGAATCACCTACCCAGCAAAACTGAGTTTCATGTTTCAGGGGAAAATATGGTCATTCAATGGAATAGAGGACTTTCAAGAATTCGTAATGAATAATCAGAATTGAGTAAAAAAATTGACTTTCAGTTACAAGAAGCAAGAGAATCATGAAAAGATAAACAGGGGAAAGAAATCTTAAGGAACTTATCAAAGTTGAACTATTTACATTCTTACATGGAAAAATGACAATTGTAACTTATGAAACTATTCTCAGTATGAGAATAGTTGAAGGGAGTAGAAATGTATGTATATTATATATATATATATATATGTATATATACACATACATAAACACATACATACATACATATATGTCTATATAGGACAGTATATGAGTATATGAACACATATGTGAGTGTTTGTATATGTTTATAGATATAAATGGATAGAGGGTACAGGACCAATTGAATAGGAAGGGATGATACTTAAAAGGATGAAATTAAGAGATGAGAGAGGAATATAATGATAGGAGATGGGGAGAGACAGAATGGAGTAAATTATCTCATATATCAGAGGCAAGGGAAAACTGTTACAATGGAAAGGAAAAACAGGAAGGCAAAAGGGAATGAGTCAACCTTATTCTGATTGAATTTGGCCTAGGGAAGGAATGACATGCACACTAAATAGGGTATCTCACCCTACAGGAGAGTATGGGGGAAGGGGATGAGAGGGGGAATGATGGAAGGGAGGGCAGGCTGGGGGGGGAGGGAAGTTGGAAGCACACACTTTTGAAAATGGGCAGAATCAGAGTAGAAAATAGAACAAGGGGGGAGTAGGATAGGATCGAGGGAAATATAGTCAGTCTCACAATATATCCACTATGGAAATGTTTTGCATAGCTATATATGTTCAACCTATTTTGAATTGCTTATCATCCTAGTAAGGGTGGGTGACTAGAGAGGAAGGGAAAGAATCTGGAATTCAAAGTTTTAAAATCAAATGTTTAAAAATATATATGTATATGTATTATTATTATTTTACATGTAATTAGGACATAAGATATACAGGCACTAAGGCATAGAGATCCACTGTTACTGACTGGAAAGTCAGAGGGGGAATGGGGGAAGATGTGAGAGAGAGCAGATTCGGGGAGAGGATATTCAGTGGGATCGCTGTTTTGGGGTGGTGGGTAGGGGAAAAATTGAGAGAAAATGTGTAACTCAAAATCTTATGGAAATGAATGATATAAACTAAAAATAAACATAAAATTTTATTTAAAGCAGAAAAAAAAACAAAGAGTGGACTCCAGAGAGAACAAAGAAATAAGAAAGGGCTCATATGTATTAAAATTTATGAAAGTTCTTTTAATAAAACTGGAGATTAAGGGGTTGCTTACCAATTAGGAAATGACTGAAGAAATTATGGTAAATGAATTTACTGAATACAGTTTTGCCAGAACAAGTGAAAAAAGGATAATTTCTGGGAAAGCAAGGAAGACTTACATGAACTGATAAAGAATTAAGTGAGTAGAACCTGAAGAACAATTAATACAATTAATTGTAAAGACAAACACTTTTGAAAGCCGTGAGAATTTTGTCATCATAATGATTAATCACAATTCCCGCGGACATGATGTATCAGCATTTTAACCACGTATTGACAGAGAGGTGATGGACTCTGGGATCAGAATGAGACATGTTTTATACATGCTCAGTGTGGTAATTTGATAAGTGTAATTATGCATATTTTAAGATGAGTTATATATTTTTTCCCAAAATGTATGAGGGAGAGAAAATAGATTTTTAATTGAAAAAAAATTACCTAATTCTTAAAAGAGAGCTCATTGAGGCAGGGGAATTTAAAAATAAATAACTTTTTAAAAAGGCAAAAATCCTTGTAAAACAAGTAAATAGTAACTCAAAGCACAAGCATCTACCTGTTAGGTGTGAGAGCGTAGAAATGATGAGTAACGATTTCAAAAATATGAATGTTATTGGCATTTCTAAAGTGTTATATGGTTAAAGAAAACAATATGATAATACTATATTGCTGTATTATTCCTGTGGAAAAAATAGACCATTTGATTACATCTTTTATGCTATTCGGTTACTTAAAACAACTATATCTTTATTTTCTTGCATCAGAACAATATTTCTCGTGCAATTTTCAAAGAAGAATGCAATCCATAGTTTCAGTTTTTTTACATATCCATTCTATAATTTCATCAATCACTGAAACCTTCTCAAAATAGTGAAAAGGGAGACAAAATAAATTGATTCTTGTCAAGTAATAAACAGCTAAGGGGCTTTACAATGTCATCTGAAGTAATTTTTAAAACTGCCACTTGGTGAAAGCTTGAAAATGAAGCTATAATTACTATGACAATGTCAAGAAAGGAGCCGTAAGCTGTCAAGATGATGCTGAAAGATATGTCTTGTAATTGATTGCAACAATATTGTATGTTCTGGTAACAGGTTATTGACTTGTTCACGGGCTTGAGTTGAAGAGTTTTATGTTGACTTAAGGGAGGCAATGGAGATATGACCCTGAAAGATAAATGGGCAAATTTTTCTTCTTGAGCAAAATTCCACTGAGTTTAAGACAAAAAAAAGGATAGATTTTTGCTCATTCTGGCTGATATTTTCTATTTAGTAAACTGTGTGCTTAGAAGTTAATTTTCATAGGAACTAACAAGTTAATCAGAATCGAGACATACCAAATTTCCTTACAATGCCAAAATAGATCCTGGTTAAGTAATCAATATGGTTATTTCCTGATACATAAATATTTTGCAGTCAGCATTTTTCAGTAAGCACAATGAACAATTTTGTGAGATCATTGTCTACTTGAGACTTTAATCTCATAACTGAAACTATACTAAATATAATTAAATGTAGTTCATGCTTGTTGCCATTGAACAATTTAACATAAGTTTTAAAGAGTTTCATTTGGCATTATGAAGAAAAGCTTTCCTGGTAACAGAATATTTGCTAGATAACAGGTGAGGATTGCAATTCTAAGAAAGTGCTGCAATTTAGTTGACAAGTGATGTTCAAAAGAATCTGACATTGAGACACTCAGGAACACTTGAGGAAATTTTAGAAGCCATCTAAAGACACCTGTAGCTAAAAAAAATAAAAATCCCCTTCCTGACACACCCAAAAGTCATAGGATTTTGTCAGTCTCCAATGAATTCAATTCCATTCCACTTTTGGAAAGTTCTATTACTTGTGAAGTTTTTCCTTACTTCAGCCTTAAATTTATCACTTTGCAATGCCTACCAGCTTTTCTTTTGTTTTTCAGTTGTTTCTGACTCTTTATGACCCCATGGACAAACTGCCCATGGAGTTTTATTGGCAAAGATAGGGAGTAGCTTGCCGTTTCCTTCTCCAAAATTTATAATTTTGCGATGCCCATCCATTTCCTCTACTTCTATCCTAAATCATTGCATATAAACACAGTGGATGATAAAACTTTCTTCACTACTTCCTTCTTGTGGTGTGATGATCCTGAGTTCTTGAAGATTATTTCAATAAAGCATCTATTGTAATAGTTTTGATGAGGTTAGAATGATTTGGAGTCTGGACTCAGCAATGACAATTTTCTAAAGAACCATCTAGTTCAGTTGAGAGCAACTCATCATTAGAAGTATTCCTCTTCCTTCTCCTTCTCCTCCTCTTCCTTTTCCTGCCCCTCCTCCTGCTGTTTATTCTCCCTCTGTTCCCTTGGAGCAGACCATCCTGGTGCCTCTTTTGTGAAGCAGCAGCTGAGGACAACCCTGGACTTGCCCTGGCCCATGAAAAACCAAAGGAAGAAGTCAAGACTGAAAACAACAACACATTAATTTGAAGGTTGCAGGGCAAGATGGTTCGGTATGCAATTTAAGATTAAGAGGCACATACCACTTAGTAAACTAACGAAAACCTATTGTGAACGACAGGGTTTGTCAATGAGGCAGATCAGATTCCTATTTAATGGGCAACCAGTCAGTGAAACAGACACACATGCACAGTTGGAAATGGAGGATGAAGATACAATTGATGTATTCCAGCAGCAGAAAAGAGGCCCTTACCAAAAGGAGGATCTACAACTCTACTCCAGAACTATGCTCCCAAGGAAAACAATACATTCACAATTAGAAAACCAAGATTTGGTTCATCCACATCCCAACTACTGCAGTATAGTTTTTTCTCTTCTTTGATTCCCATCCCCATTCCTTTATTGTACATAAAGTAACTGGTGTATGTGCACAGGCAAAATGCGTATTTAACTAACTGGACGATGGTATGTTTTGATCATCAAATGGGGAGGGAAAAAAAAAGGTTCTTTCTCCATTAGTGGCATGGTCATTCAACTTTTATCTTTATATTCCAGTAAGTTATTTTGCTCTCACTGTTTAACAATGACAACAACAAAACACACACACAAACACACACAAATCCTTGCATCCCTTGTTTTGATTGGATAATTTCAATGTTTTTCTTTTATCAATGTAAAACCAAGGACAATTTTATAACTTTTTTGTATGTAGCTGTTACATGTTGGGCAATCTCTGTCTCTCAGGGATAAATTACTACAGAGAAATTGATCCTAGATAGTTTTCCCTTCAAGTCAAACATCTTGTTGTTTAAATAAACTTCTTGTTTAAAATAAAAAGAAGTATGACCACTATTTTCAAATAGTTCATGTGTGTAAACTTACTTTTGACCAGAGCAACTCTTGAAGACCACCATGTAAGATGTAGAGAGATTTTGATCATCGTTAATGGATATACTATAGCTGATAGAGAAAATCTTAGATCTTGAACTATTAAAAGACTAATAGTTTATTTTTATATAGTTTTTTTTTTAAGACATAAGCTATCTGGGACTAATAACAGCCCTAGGAAATAAATAGTTCAAATAAACTTTTAAAAAATATTTTTAATATGTGGAATAAAACAAATATTTCTCTAACATAGTACAATAAAAAGATGATTGATTGCACGTGAAGCTGCAAATCTACCATGCACAACTTACCCTTCCTTTCAAATGTACAACAAAATTATCACATAATTTTTTTCTTTCCTTCCCCCACCCACACTAGAGATGGTTACCATTTGACACCAATAGCTCTGTGTGTTTATGTATGTGTGCGTATGTAAAATTATTCTGCATTTATCAGGTTATCAGTTCTTTCTCTAGATGCAGATAGTGACATTCTTCATATGTACTTTTTAGTCAATTTGAGTATTTGTAATAGTCAAAATCACATTTTATAGTAGTCCAAATATTTTAATCCTCATTTCACAAACGAGAAAAAAAAATGAGATCAAAAGAAATTAAGTGAATGGGCAAGTACTGCATAACTGCCTAAAGTACATAAAGGTTAAGTATCTACCCAGATGACAAAGCTAGTATAAATCATAGGGGTAATTGGAACTCAGTTTTTACCTGTCCCATAGCCAATATTCTGTTGACTAGACTGCAGCACCTTTATATGGAACATGTTAGGCAATCAAGAGAAAGTATTCTAGATTGTAACTTATATCTTAAGTATCATCTGATTCAACCCCTTCATTTTACCAAAACTGAGGCCCAGAAAGGGGAATTGACTTGGTCAATTTCTCAGTAGTAATGCAAATTTGAGGGGAGGGGGTTGATAACAAAAATAATGGTTATTCTCTAACTATATATAGACACTGACTCTGTTATGAGCAGAAAGATACTTAGGTTACTTTCTGAGACCTAAGGGAAGTAGGAAAAGCAAACTAATATATATTTCATTGAGTGAAAGGTGAATTATCATAAACTGAACATATGTACAGGTTGAATTCCACAAATTAATTTTTCTATGTAATTTATTTTTTTTTTTACTAAATTGTTTCAGAGTCCAAGGACAGTGTATGATCTAAACAATCTGTCAAAGACAAAACATATTACTTTTTTTTCATTAGTTCTGGCATCTGTTCTATCTTATGGCTATCACAGACAGTATATTTTGTCTATGCAGTTCAAATTTTCTTAAATTAATTATGAACAAGTTATAGGAAGACTTTGGAACTTTTGAAAAGCTCATATGATGTTTCTATTTTCACTTGGATATTGCAATGTCATTGGTATTTTTAATATATTTGCAATATATTTCTGGTTTATAGTAAAGAAAAGTTTCCATTTTAAACCTGTTGGATTTAAAATGTCTATTTTTTAAGAAGCTTACACTTGTGCATGTAATATGCATGCAGTAATTGTTCAAGCAGATAAGGAAGCTTGAAGGTAGACACATAATTCAGAAAGTCAGGTTATATTTTTAGAATGAATAGTGAATTACTACTGATGACCAAGAATAGACTTGTAGGAATCTTGATCATAATCCTTATTAAATCTTTTTCAGCATACAGAAACTGCTTTTCCTAAGTGAATTAAAATTGAGTTACTTCAACTATGTCAAAATCCATATTCCAGATTTGGGGGGGGGAGGGGGTGGTAAGAATTGAAACTCAGTGTTTTGTCCTTGTGAAGGTCTGTTAGTGTGCAAACTATAGCGGGCCACTACAGATAATGTAATCTGGGTGAACAGTTGTCAATGATGCCAACGCAATTATATATTCAATTGTCTATAATGTTTTATATTTCTATTACTTAGAAATGAGCGGAAGGGGATCTTTTTATGAAACCCATATCATTGCAGAATGAAACTTTTTATCTTTGATTTACCTTTGGACTGAATATGTCTGTCTGAGTTTTGCAGCTGTCAGACAACCCACTCTCTACTTCCCTTTAGTCTGCAAATATCTGACCTCCAAAACTTACAGCTCAGAAGAGATTATGTAGGTATTAAAAGATTTGTTGGCTCTTTTAAAAAGGTCTATTTCTTCTTCCTACTACATCTATCAGACTTTTATATGAGGATTTTATAGCTTCTGCAACTCTCTGACCTATACCCTTTTCTTCTGCCCCCATAATTGGGGCAGGAGTGGGGGAGGGGAGAATTGGCCCTATTACATAGAAAAAATACCACAGGAAATGGACCAGGAAGGTCAGCTGCCTCTCTTTCCCTCCTAAACTTATTTTGCTGTATCAGTTGTAGTTAAATTCCATTGCAGTAAATCTTGGATTAAACTACTGTGAGAATTAATAGGTTGCACTTTATGTTAAGGGGAACAAGTCAGTCTGGAGGAGAATGTTTGGAAAGTGCTGATAAAAAAAAGCCACACACTGAGCAAGATGAACCTCTAAAATAAGAATTTGTCCTATTCATTCTTTGTTTTCATGCAAATTTCATAGAAACCATTAGAATGAACATTTTAAATACTGTTTCCTGTGTTCCAAGAATACAAAATTCCAGAATCTCAGAAAGTCAATGATTTTTCCCTTTAGAAAGAGCCTCAAATAAAATATTAACTGAAATTAACATGGAGGATTCTTAACTAATTAATTGTCTGTCCTAATGAGAACATCACAAATACAGATAACTCACTTTGGTATAGAAAACAGGTGGGGGAGGGAATTAAGTAGCTTTACTGTATGACTCAGTAAAATAAAAAAATCTTGTGGCTGCTATTCCAAATATGACTTTATTACTTTTTCAATTAGCAGTTCCTTTGTGAAGTATCATGATCAATAATTGAGATTAAGCTATAGTTTCAAAGCAGATACAGTGTAAATATCAATTTAACCAAACTGTTGTCCATAAGTCACATAGAAGAATGTCAGAAACTATGAAATAAAATCAAGATCAAATGCCAGAGAGCCATAAGGAAAAAAAAATACTCCAACAGATGAAGACTAGTATGATGCAGTCAACACCCCTCTCTAAAAAAAAGTAGTGTACATAGTTGAGCAATATGTACCTTACAAACATGAATATCACCAAAGTATGGAGCCAAAATTTACCAATGTCATAAAGGGCTGTAGCATACTGGGGATGTTTCCACCTAAAATATCATATTGGATAATTATTTCTAACACTATATAATAATGGAGTAGAGTGGCCAAGATGGTGAAAGGCCTTGACTGTGTCCTATGAGAATCAGAACCAGATGTAGGGAATGGGCATATTTGCCTGGAGAAGAGAAGAATGAGGGGAGGAGTAAGATCTGCAAGCATTTGAGGGACTGACATGTAGAAGAAGTGTTCAACTTGTTCTCTCAGGTCTCAATGAGAAGAAGCAGGAGAAATGTGTAGAATATAAGAAGAAATACATTTATGTTTGGTGTTAAAGGTGGGACACCAAAAAGCCATGAGCAATGAGAACAGTCCAGAACTGTAATGGACTGCCTAATTGAAGCACTGCATTTTCTCTCATGGACGGTCTTCAAGCAGACCTTGACCACTTGTTAGGAATTTTATAGTGAGGATATTTTTTTAGGCATGGGTTGAACCAGATGGTTTATGAGATTCTTTCCAACTCTACAATTCTGCTTAGGTATAATTTGGAGTATACTACATTATTATGCACACACTAATGTTCTTTAGCTATTTCATTTGTTTGCTTTGTCTGTCTAAATGGATGCTAATCTCTTCAAGGGTAACAGGTATTCATTTTAACTCTTTAGTAACCTCCATAGTTTATAAGAGAGTGCTATATATGCAATTTTTTTTTCCAAAAGAAAGAAGGGAAAGAGAAAAGAAGGAAAGACAAACAGAAGGAAACAAAGGGAATAAGGAAGGGAGAGAGGGTGGGAAAAAGAAGGAAAGAAGGGAAAAAAAGAAGGGAGAGAATAAGTATTTATTTAGCATCTATTATGGCCCTCATATTGTGCTATGTGTTTTTAACAAATATTATCTCATTTGAAAGAAGGAAGGGAGGGAATGAAGAAAAGATAGAAAGAAGAAAGGAAAGATGGAAGGAGAGAGGAAAGAATGCAAGAAAGGGAGAAATAGAAGGATAGAGAGAGGAAGAGAAGAAGGAAGAGAAGCATAGAGGGAAGGAAGAGAGAGGGAAAAGAGAAGGATAGAAAGAGGAAAAGGAAGGAAGTGTTGAGATTTAGGGGTGCTGGGACCCTGAAATAGCAACACATAGATCCTACCCAAATGGATTTGGCCCAAACCTTCTTTCAGCCAAAGAAAAACAAAGCTTATTAAAAATCTGCCATATTGGCCAGTCTCTTAAGGAATTTGTAGCTAATGTAAGCAGGGCAGACTGAATCTAAGCACCTTATTGGAGGCAGAAATGTAGCTTATATGTGGGAGGGATCTCAGATTGGCCAAATAGTCTGGGGTGACTGGAGGAGAGGTCTAGGGAGGATCTTGATGGGAGTGGACAGTAGACTGGGGTGACTAGAAGAGGCCAAGAACCAAGAGAATGTGTCTTAGATAGGATCAAGGGTGGGAAGTAGCCTAAAGCAATCCAGAAATAAAAGAAGACAACTGGAGGGCTAGGCCAGGCTAGGGTGATAACAGAGAATTGGGCATAGGGATAATGAAAGGCAAATCTCAGGCAAACACCAGATCAAGACAGGAAATTCAAGGAAAACTCAAGGTGGTGTTTTCAAGGACCCTTAGACAAATGGGACCCAAATTCTTTTGGAGTAAGGGGCAAAGGTCTTGTCTTGGGGCCATACCCAGTCAGAAGGAAGGAAGAAAAATAACTGATTCTAAGAAGTTATAATGGACTTTTTTTAATGAGATAGAAAGTACTGTGAAAGTGTTGGTATTTTGATATTTAATTTTTACAACTGTATACAGGCAACTAGTAGATAAAGTCCTGGGCTTGAATTTAGGAAGACCTGTGTTTGAATGTCCTTGGCCCAATTCTTATTAGTTATATGATGCTGGGTAAATCATTTATTAGTTATCTCTGTGTACTTAAGGGTGACTTCCTAGGAGTCTTATAGGAAGTCAAAGACTCTTTGTGATATGTGTTGTTGAAGAGAGTTCTCACTCTGGGAGTTTTCCACACTGATGAAATAACATATCCTTCATAGTCTTATATTATTGATGAGGTATAGGCTCTGGGAGCCCCTTCAAGCTCTCCTTGAGTCCTTGAGGTACAGGCTCTGGGAACCTCCCTTGGACTCAATTAAATTATCCCATTTGATGAGGCAATAAGCCTTACATTGTGGCTGATCCCAAGCCTCTATTACTAGACTTCCCACCTTTGAGCCTATCAAAATGTCAATCCACCCTTGTACTGGCCTAGCCCACCAGTGTCTGTAATCTCCAGATGGCCTCCCACCCTTAATCACTCATTGACCTAATTAACTCCTCCTGAAGACCCTCCCTAAACTCCTCTCCTTGACCATCCCTAGATTCCTCCCACAACCTTCTGTATATAAGACCCTTTCTTATCTTCATGTTTGGGAGAGGGCCATAGAAGAGTGACAGAGCCATAGAATTTTCCAGCACAGACTTACTCTGTGTCTAATGCAAGCAAACTTTTAATAAATTTTACTTTTCTTTGTCTGAGAAGACTTGAGTTGAATCCATTTGGCAGGACCTGGTGTGTTGGTATTTTGGCGTCTCCAGAGCAACCTTCACCCTCTTAGTGGGAAACCTTTTCATTATGAGACTAGACAATACTATTGAATTATACTATGGCTATTAGAAGTGAGTTGAAATGGATTTTGAAAGCATAAAGACATCACGTATGGATTGATGATGCTGAAACATAGGCTATATGTCTTTAATGCATTACATAATGTTGTTAAAATCCAATCTATATTTCTACTAGTGATTGTAAAGGTCATTGAGTAGAGAGTAAGCTGATGAAACATGTTTCTCTAAAGACTAAGAGATTATCATAAAAAAAGAGTCAAGAGAGTCCTCAAGTCAGTTTGAGATAAGAAACAAAAATCTCAAATAGCAGCTCTAATTAATATTCATAATGGGGCTTATTTTGTTTGAGGTACTTTATTAATGTTATTAAAATTGAGACCAGAATTTTAACAAGGTTAAACCAAGATTGTGAAATGGAGGTGAGGAGGGAAGCAAAGGTAGATGATTTTATACATAAAATCAAGTGATTCACATTTCATTCTGATGGAGAATTCAAAGATTTCCATTCTAGACAGATGGGCTTATTTTAAAAAAAAATGAATGGAAGAGGAAGTGTTTTTCAGGTATAGAGGGATCTGCAGAAAGTTAGTCATTCTGTGGTGGGTAGGAAATTCTTTTTGTCATGTTAGTTTAGGAAAAGAGATTATTTCCCAATTAAGGAAGTGCTTTATTTAGAGGAAAGTTTTCTGACCAGGCCAGGCATTGCTAATATCTAGCTGTGATCATGGACTTTAGAGCTCATTTTTTTTTTCTTTTGCCAACACTGGTATTTTCTCATGATGATATATGGCTCAAATATTTGTAAGACCTTATTTCTCAGAAGACTCAGAATTTGATGTTACTCAAAGCACACTATAATTATTCATGGTGTGTGTAAAGAGACAACATGATATTACCAGCAATGACTTGTACCAATGAAGTGATTTACAAGATATCACTGATGTCATGTGTGACTAGAAAATGACATGGACTGGTCATGCAGTGAGCAGAGAGCGGGGAAATATAGTTATACATGTGATATCAAAAGAAATGGGAAGAATGGAAGGACTCCAATGTTTCCTTAGGTCCTCTATGGGGAATTTAGGAGAATAAAAAGTGAATGAAAAAGGATGACACAGAATAGATGGAATTTGATGAACACTGGTAGATGAAATAGGATCATAGCTATAATTGGGACCTTGGCAGAGATCAGGTCCAGTTCTTTCATTTTACATATGAAGAAACTGAGACTGATAGAGGTTAAGTGCTTGCCAGGGGTCAAATATTTAATGACTGTCTAAGGTAGCATTTGAATTTTGTTTTCCCTGAAACGAAGTCCAAAAGTACTATCCATTGGACAAAGCAACTGCTTCAATGAGATTACAGGCCTATTAAAGCATGTTGACAAGTATGTGTCCAATGACTTATTTTTCAAAGGAAATAAAATTTAATGGAAAAATACATCAATCAGCATTTTTGTAGTACCTACTATATGGTAGGAACAATGCTAAGCCCAGGGGATACAAAGACAAAGTTGAAAGTGCCTGCTCTTACATTCTTATAGTCTATCTGGAGAAATAACATGTGCATAAAAAGTATGTACATAAAAGCATGAAGAGAATAAAAATATAATAAACATAATGTAGTTAAATATAGTTAATCAGTGATGGAGGATATTAGGAATTAGGAGGATAAGTGAAGGATTCCTGTAGATGATTATGCTTAAGATAAATCTTAAAGCAAATGACATGTAGTTTGAAATCCAGAGGAGGAGAAAGTTATGATTGGCAAGTCAGTACAAAGGCAAGGAGACAGAAGATGGAATCCTGGGCCCGAGGAACAGGGAGAACCAGACTGGCACAACTGTGGAGTTCAGGAAGGGGAGTGAAGTGTAATGAAATTGAAAACATGTTTTAGCTCAAATTATTTAAAGCTTTAAAAACTATTAAAAAATAAACTATTTAAAAACATATAAGCAAGGGAAATAAGGAGCCACTGGAGTTTATCAAGTGGGAAAAGATATGGTTAGAACTGTGTGTCAGGGAATCCACTTTGACAAGTACATGGAAAATTATTTCAAGAATGATTAGATGGTCATTGCAGCAGTCTAGGAGGGAAAAGAACACTGAACTATCTGTTGTTTAGTCTATAACCTTTAGAGTCTTTAGTCTCTAGAAAGAGGGCTCGGTTTGAGTCCCAGCTCTGCTGCCAACTACATCACTTTGGGGAATTTATTTCCCTGTTTCACACATTAATTTCCTCATATGAAAATGCAGGGAGTAGGAGCACTAAATTATATTAAAAGTGTCTTCTATAATTCTGTAAAATTGCACTCTAGAAGCCTCTTACACTAATCTGAAAGGTGGGATGAATGGTGAAGGTGGTGGGTCAGTCAGTGCTCACAAATGAACTTATTTTTTTAAAAAAATCAATGTCTTCATCTTTAAAATGAAGATTAAAAATTGCATCTAATTCAGAGGGTTGTTGTGAAGATCAAGGAGATGTACAAGATATGTACAATATTATGGCAAGGTTTATTACTTTAGTCCTAACTACTTGAACTAATTACATATCTTTGAAAAAAAAAAGATAATTTCTACTTTGTGTTTTTGAAGTCAACCAAAATTGGCCATGAACTATTTCAATTGAATAAGATAGTTCCTTTTTATTCTAATTCATCAAAATTCTACCCTCTGCCCACTAAGACTTATTGATATAAATTTGGAGGGAAATTTGAATTTGTAATCGGGACAAAAATAATTTCTATCCATAAACCAAAACCTTATAATTCTACAGTAGAAATCCTTGGTAATAGCATTATTAGGGAAAAAGATCTTCATTCATTTCCTCACCTGGTCATGTTTTATTTGACTTTTATATATTGATAATATATTTCAGGAGGCTTGATTTTACTGATGTTGTAACTGAAGTAATATAACAGCAAAAATGAAAATGGACATATTTGTTAATGGCTTTAGACTCTAAGATATTTGAGGTCAAGGACCAGGATTTCTTTAAAATACTTATTTCCTCCAACTCAAGAACAATGCTTTGGACATTGTCCAGACCTATGATCGCAGAGCGGTAGGGAATTTCTGCTGATTAAATTCTCTCTACCTAAGTTTTTGTGTAACTAACTCTTCTGTAACTTACAGTCTCAAGTTACCTGGAGTACTGAGTGCTTTAGTGACTTTTCTGGTCTCACAGCCCATGTTATTTCAGAGGCAGGTCTTCAACTTCCTAATTCTAAGAGCATTTTTTATCCATTATGAAATACTGCCTTTACTTCACACATAGTAGGCCCTTAATATATTTGTGTTGGAAGAATGAATTAAAATGAGTTTTGACTCAATTAATTGCTTTTCTATGTAAACTATGTCCAGTGAATAGCTTTTAAAGCTATTCCAGTTAGTATAGAAATGGTTCAGAATATCTATGGGGACCCATGATCATAATGTGTATTTTTAGTCATAAAGAATTAAGACTGTGTTGGGAATTTGAATTTGAGGAGTTCATTCCAAAGAAGATCAATGAGGAATAAAAGTACCAAGACCTAGGCATAAAATGAATAGTCATTTTGCTTCACCAGAAAAGGAATTGTACTTAAGTGCTAATAATGACTACAGAGTAATTAGAGAAGGAAATGCAGGTAGAGGATCACAGAGAACATAAAATTAAAGGACTCAAATCATTAAACTTAATTTTAGATTCTGTGAGACATTTTGCCTATGTCTGAGCTTGTGTCTTGGACAGGGAGGGATGTGTGTGCTTTCTTGATGCTAAGGATTCTTTATCATAATGAGGGGCAATGTGATTTGAAAAATACTGAGACACTAGTCCACTCCCAAATATTTCCTCAGTTGTCACACAATTTGAGGTGAAATAGTTTCCTTTCAGGATTCCCCTAATGAAATGCAAAATACCACATAGTAAAAATTTGGAATTCAATAAGAACAATCCTAACATAAGGGATAGTAGAGTGGTAGAGTTGATAAAGTGTTTAACTTGAAATCTGGGTTCCAATGCAGCTTTTAACACTAGCTAAATGACCCCGAGGAAGTAGCTTATCATTTGAACTTTTAAACCTTTATTAGAAAGTGAAGGGGTGGGATGAGATGAGATCTAAATTTACTTCCAGATCTAGTTTTATGATCCTATGTAACAAATATTTAGTTTATCACAATAGTTTCCTTAAGGGCTTGAAGGAATGGAGAGCAAAAATATAAATTTTAATGGGAAAAGGTAGGTAGGTAGTATGGCACCTGTCCTAGAGAGGGTAGACTTAGGCTGGTTGGTGCAGAGAGCATCACTGGATAGTTAAAGAGGTTACAAGAGAATGTTGAGTACAAAGGTCAAAAGGTAAAGTAAGAACTGGGAGAAGCAGGAGAATGAAGCCAATCTTCACATGTCCTTGTTAATTGCCAAAGTAAAATAGAATTTATAGAGACCCTGAGAATTTATCCTGTTCATATTCTACAGGGTGTCCCTAAAGTCTGGACACATAGGAAGTCTCATTAAACTATGCATATTTTCAAAAAATGAAATGAATGAAATTTTCAACAACATTTTATTTAATTAGCATAAATAAGATTTCATAAGAAGACATAGGAGACACATAGGAAATGTTATTAATTAATTAAAATAAATTAACCTCATTAATATGGAAAATAGTCCCCAATAGCTAATGAAAGTTTTTATTCCATCTGAAACTGTCATGGCTAAAATTTATGCTAATTAAATAAAATATTATTGAAAATTTCATTCCTTTCATTTTTTGAAAATATGCATTGTTAATGAGATTTCCTATGTGTCCAGACTTTAGGGACATACTGTATAAACTTAAAGTTTTATGACTGTACCAGAGCTGTAAATAGGAATTCTCTCCACAGAATATATATTCTGCTGAAATAATACGATCAAAGGGCGTACCTCTCCCTTCAGAGACAAATATCCTCCTATACCCAGACACGGTACAAAGAGCCCCGGTAGGCTAGTGGAGGACCAGGATGTCCAAGGACCATGATTTCCTCAATATACAAGTTGGGGGTGGGGGTGGAGAAGGGTAGATTACTTTGAGAAGTAATGGAGGTCACCATTTTATGACATGGAAAAAATAGAAAGCCCATTTAATTAACTTCCCTACCCAAAGTCACTAACCCAGGGCAAAGGCCAGATTTTCATCCCTGCCCACCGTTAATAGGTCTGTATAGTACAAATGTCTATTAACTGAATGATAGCCTTGAATTTGAGGGTTATTTTTGATTGCTTTTTTTGTTTCTTACTTTTGTTCTGAATCCTAGCATTAATTTTATAAATTATTCCTCTGGTGTACTAAAATCTCCTAAAGAAGCACTTGATTTTACTTATATGAAAAACAGTGATTTATTTTGACCAAAATATGAACACAACCTGAAATTATCACATCAAAGGTATGACAAAGCACTGACACTTTCATGTACTTTGGTGTATCAAAAAGACCCAGGCATAGATTGTTATCTGGACCCGCTCTTGACTTTTTCCATGGATTATCTCAATCGCAGTCAAGACTCAGGCAAGGTGCTATGATCTTGCTTAATCCTCTGTTAGTCCTTAAGAGTTCCATAGGGCATCCATTGGAAATTAATTCAGATTTCAAGATTTCATGTTACAAAATATACCATATGTAGCATGCAGCAGCTTCAGAAGGAAAGAGACAGAGACAGAAACAGAGAGACACACAGAAAAGTACAGAGACACAGAGACAGAAAGACTGAGAGAGAGTCTAGTGAATTGCTTACGGTCACATTGCTTCTATACGTCAGAGAGAGGAATGGTGGCTTAGTAGATTAGTGGATAGAAAGCTAGCATTGAACACAGGAAGACCTGAATTCAAGTTTCACCTTTGACAGTTAATCAGCAAACTATCTATTACTATAAGCAAATTATCTACTATGAATCTGGCATTGTACATTGGGTCTACAAATACAAAGAAATAATTAAGCTTTGGGGGAGGGAAAGTTAAATGCTGTATAAGCATTTATATAGCACTTACTATGTATCAGGCACCGTGGTAAATGCTTTGCAAATATCATCTCATTTGATTTGCACAACAGTCCTGAGAGGTGGTTGCTGTTATTATCTATCCCCATTTCAGTTTGAGGAAACTGAGGCACGCAGAAGTTAAGTGACTTGTCCAAGATCAAAAATCTAGTAAGTATCTGAGGTAAAATCTGAATTAATGTATTCCTGACTCTAGGCCCAAATTCTGTATAAGGACAAAACTCAGCTCAGAACATCTCATTTCTCATCTGGCTACACTACTTTGGGATTTCTCTTATTTCTTCACCATGCCCTTAGGAAGATCATTAAGGTAAACCACATCATCCTACAAAATCCTATCAGTCTTGGTACTCTCTGCTTGTCACTACTTTCTGCCCCTGTATTGAAATAAACTTAAAAACCTCAATTTAAGGAGGGAGCTCAGCACAGAACTGCTACTCATTTCTCCCCTGACTGCACTACTCTGGGAGGTCTCTGATTTCTCCACCATGTCCCTCATGAGTTACCTCCCCCATCCCTCTGGGCTGTTCAGCTTCCTTTGGTGTGACTTTCTCCATTTGTTTATAAGCTCCTTGAGGGCGATCTCTGAGTTTTACTTTTTTGCATTTGTATCCCCAGTACTTAGTACAGTATCTGACATATATTGATTGATTGTCATCTATGTCTATATCAATATCCATAACTATATATCTAATCTATCACCTCTATTTCTACCTAAATAGACATAAATATGTGTAAAGTTTATTAGATGGTAGGATTATATTGAAGATGTATGGGAAAACACATAAAACATGAGAGACAATTGAAATCCTTGGATACATTTTGTCTTTTTATCTCTAACACCCATCATTTTGACATATATTATTGATCAAAACTACTGTGATTTCATCAACATAGGGAATTCAGGGAGAGAAATCTCCATCTACTGATAATCTGCATCCACTCTGTAATTTCTATTCTTAGAAAGTACAGGTAGACTGAGAGGTTAAATGACTTTTACAGGGTTATACAGCCCTCATGTGTCCAAGGACAGGCCATTTTCTTCCTTTCTCTAAGGCAGTCACTATCTACTATTCCATGCTATCTCTCTCTCATATATATTATGTACCTGATGCAAATTTGTTGAATTTTTGAACTTTGACAAAAATGACGAAGAGAAGAAAGGAAATGAGCATTTATCAAGTACCTAACATATTCCAAGCACTCTGCTAAGAACTTTATAAGTACTAAGTCATTTGACCCTCACAACACTGGAAAATCCTTGTTATCTATTATTATCCCCATTTTACAGTTGAATAAAGAAGCTTAGGTTAGGTGATTTGCCCAAAGTCACACGGCTAGTAAATGTCTGAGGTCATCTTTGAACTCAGACCTCTCTGAATCCAGTCCCAGCACTCTAGCTGCCTCTAGATTAGCTCCCCTGGTGATAAAGCCTGATTCAATGAGGTCATGGTTCTACTGAAGTGTCAAATTTTTCAAGTTTGCAATATATGTGTGTGTGTATATATATATGTATATATGTATGTATATATTTTTATATAGCAACTTTAAGAGCTAAGGCACATTATTCCCATTTTTTAGATAATGAAACTGAAGCCAAAAAAAGAGAGGTGATTAAGAAATGCTAAAGACCAAAGAAGAGAACTGACCTTACAGAATTGTGGACTTGGAAGAAATCTCAGAGAACATACATCCCACCTCTTCTCTTTTCTCCTCATGCCTCTGCCTCCCAACTCTAACATGTGTCTGGGACAGTAACTGTTTTCAGGCTTCATCACATCCATGTGTCATTTATGGAAGTACCAAGAGTGCTTACTTTCCTTTTGGAAGGGCCCTTGTTAGCTTCTGGAGGAATAAATTAGACAGTGCCAACCAACTAATGATCATAATATTGGGGAGTTGCAGGTAATGATACACTGCCATGGTTGCATAGTGAGCCCCTTAAAAAACTTTGACAACAATTTCAGGGTACTATGTATACTCACTTGGTACTCACTGCTGCATAGCATATAGTCCAGTGCTTAGAACAGTACCTGGTACATCCTGGATGCTTAATAAATGTTTATTGACCGATGCTAAACATATTCTCTTTTCCTCATATAACATAGCGGTGTTTTTTTTTTTTCATAAATTTAAACTGCTCTCTAGTTCTATTGTTAAAAATTCAGATCTGGAGGATGAACTAATTATATTTGCTTCTTATCACGTTTTCAGAAAGGATTTTTTGTCTTAATAGGTACTTGTTTTCTTCTGAGTGGAAAATCATATTCTATAAAAATATATGAAGTAGGGGAAAACACAGAAATTAGGACTAACAAATATGCTTTGCAGTATAAATTCTTCTTTGGTAGATTTTTAGTCATAGAAAACACTTTAGTTCATTGTAACTGAAGACAACACAATATACCTTCCACTATTTGTTAGAGGAGATAAGATTCTAAAAGCCTGTTCAATATGGAATGGATATCTTTGGAATGAACATAAATATTGTATCTTTTTATAATTGATTTTGGAATTATCTCAGAATAACACAAATTTTTCACAGTAGGAAATACTAAAGTATTGTAGATGAACAGCTCAGTAATAGAAGACCATTATGGAAAATATTCATAAAAAGATGTATAATAATTAAGCCAATTAACTGGATCTTAACTTTAGGAGCCCTGGGGATAGATTTTTGTCATTCTCATAAAAATAGTTGTATGGTATTTACCATAGGCATCTGGGTGGTGCAGTGGATAGAGTCAAGGCCTATAGTCAGGATAACACATCTTCCTAAGTTCAAATCTGGCTTCAAACATTTACTAGCTGTGTGACCCTGAGCAAGTCACTTACCCGGTTTACCTCAGTTTCTTCATGGTAAAATGAACTGCAGAAGGAAATAATAAACTTCTTTAGTATCTTTGACAAGAAAACTCCAAAGGGGGTCATGAAGAGTCAGACATGACTGAAAAATGATTGAACAATAAAATGGTATTTACCAAAATTGCCTTTGTGGTAATGGTATAGAAAATATGTTGTTCGATGATATAATCATGAAATATTACACCTCTGAGGGATCTTAGACTTCATTGTATCCCACTTCCTCATTTTAGAGGTGAAAAAAACTGAGACCCATAAATATAAAGTGACTTGTACAAGATCACACAATCCATGACTAATCAAAGCTTTGAAACTCTGTCTTCTAATCGGATATCTTATTTTTGAACTACATTATATTACAGCCCTAAAATTATGACATATTTTTTTCTTGGAGATACAGGGTATCATGTGAGACAGAGTGAATAGACCAGACTGGCTATAACACATGGTGAGTGAGGGTGAGTAATGCATAAAAAAAGTTTTAAATTACAGAGAGAGGAATTTAGTTTTGATTCTAAAATGAGGAATTAAGGAAGCACTGGAAAAGAAGAGTCATCAACACCACTGAAGAATTGTGTTTGTTCTCCAAGAGTTTAGTCTAGTTAAGATAGTCTTCTTACTAGAAAAGTGATCATCTTGAAATATATTTTAGGCCACACAGAATTTAGGCCCTTTATACAATTGTTTCAAAAGATTTTCTGCTAATGTCTATATCTTAGGGGAATTGTAATAAAACTACAATATCTTAGGGGAACTGAAGCTCTGTGGGAAGAGAGAGTACTCATTCTGTTGAAGTCATTGACTTTTAAAAGCCCTGAAACATTTGATATACTTCAGTTCTCAAAGAAAATTGTGATCTTAAGTTGATTCTTCCTGCCATTATTCAGCTCTCATTCCATCCATACCTTCTCATCCTAAACAACTTTTCTCTTATGTCCTCCTGTAAATTCTCCATAAGGTTTCCCCACAACATGGTAGGAACTATCCTTTAAGCTGTTAGGTTTTTATTTTTTGTTTGTTTGTTTTTGTTTGCTGTCATAATGGTACCACCATAGCATCTGTCATCATACTTTTTATGTGACTTGTCTATACAATATTCATAATGGTAATAATTTCTGTGTTAACTTTAAATAGAAGTTACTGTTATTTGTGGTACTGAATATAAATGAAAGAATAAAAACATTAAAATGTATACTTATATACATATATGCACATATATACACATAAATACACATGCATTAATACACACATACACACATAAACATAGGTTAAGAGGGGGGTCAGAAACTCTGAAATTCCTCTACCAAAGCATATTTAGCCAACTAATCTATCAGTGTTAGAGAATTGCCTATGGACACAGAGAGGATAAGTAGTTTGCCCACAGTCAAAACACTAATAAGTATCCTGGAGTGAAATATGAATCTAGGTCTTCCTGACTCTAAGTACAAAATTATTTGCTGTTATATGATTCCTATCAAAGCTGAAGGAAATGTGTTTAGATAGGATAAATCTTTAGCTTTGTCTGTCTTGGTACTGGAGAATCCAGTAACATATAACAAGCAAACAGGTTCTTTTTGAGAATATTAACATCCTATCCCTATGAATGAGACTCAATGAGTCATCATATGAATTGATCTCTGGTTCTTCCACCAAATCCAATTGCCTTTTGCCAATCCTTATTCTCTTCAGCCTCTCTGCAGCCTTTGACGCTGTTTATCACCCTCTGCTTCTTGATGATTTGTTCTATGTTTTGGGGATACCACTCTCGCCTGATTTCTTCTGCTACCTGCCTGACCACTCCTCTGTCTACATTTCTGGATCCTTATCCAGATCATATCCAGTATCTATAGGTTCCACTAAGGTTACTGTTCTGGATCCTCTTTTCTTCGATACTTCACTTGGCAATCTAGTCAGCTCCCATGGATTTAATTGTGATTTTTGTGCTGATGGTTCTCAAAACTACTTATTCTGTCCTAACCTCTCTAATGACCTTCAGTCTTGAATCACCAACTGCCTTTCAGACATCTCATACTGAATGTCCAGTAGACATTTGAAAATAAACATGTCCAAAAAATAACTTTAATTTTCACCCCACCCATCCTGCCTTCCCTATCACTGCAGAGGGCAATACCATCCTCCTGTTCTCTCAGGCTAACAACCTAGGCATTATCTTCAACTTCTCATTATCTATCTCAATTTCTTGCCAAAGCCTATTAATTTCACCTTTGCAACATCTCTCAAATGTGCCCCTTTCTCTCTTCTGACATTGCCACCACTGTAGTATAGGCTCTCATCAACTCACACTGGAACTATTGCAATAACCTGCTATTGAGTTTGCTTGCCTCAAGTCTCTCCCCCTTCCAATCTATCTTCTAGATACCAAAGTGATTTTTTCGTAAAGTACAGGTCTGATCCGGTCCACCCCCCTCCAACCCCATAAACATCTAATAAATTCTAGTAGCTCCTTATCTCTTCTAGGATCAAATACATTTTTGGGGGGAGGGGCATTCAGAATCTTTCAAAACCTAGGCCTTCCTATCTTTCTAGTCTTCTTACACCTTACTGCACCACTCCTACCCTTTAATTCAGTGACATGACCTCCTAGTTATTCTACTAACAAGACACTTCCTTTCTCCACTCCAGGCATTTTGTCTGCCTGACCTCCAAACCTGGAACACTTTCTCCCTTCAACTTTACCTATTCACCTTTATGACTTATTTTAAGTTCCAATGGAAATCCTACGTATTACAGGAAAGCTTTCCTAACTCCTCTTAATTCTAGTGCCTTCTCTCTGTTGATTTCTCATTTATCCTGTGTCTAGATTGTTTTTATATATTTGTTTAAATGTTGGCTCTCTTCTTAGATTATAAGCATCTTGGGAATAGGGACTGGTTTTTTTTTTCCTCTTTTTGTATAGCCAATACTTATCACAGTGCTTGGCACATTGTAGGTTCTAATAAATGTTTATTGACTTTGATTCTTATATTGTTCAAATGAAGGTACTTTTTATATAGGATTTCAAAATGTACAAAAGTTTCTTCTCCTTTGTCAAACATTAGTTTCCAACAAAAGAGCATCAGAATATTTGCCTTTGGGTTGATTTGTTCCCTAAGTATACAGGATTATACATGAATTCAGTGCATTATTTTTGTGTGTCTTCAGTAGAACTGTGCTTAGTGAAAGAAATAATACACATGTGCCCCCAAGCTAGTCCAAATGGTAAAAGGAAAAATGCGTCTATTATCTTTTTTTATGAGATTGTATTAATTCATTTTAAGAAATGCATTGTGGAGAGGAGTCTGGGAAGATGGCAGAGTAGGTCAGAAAATTCCAAGCTCTCAAGATCTTCCCCCACAAAAGAATTAAAATACCACCTTAGGGAGAACAAAGTATCAGTGGAGATAAATTAGAATAGGGGCATAACCAGGGTCTGCTGGGACAATTTGAAAAGATCAGAAGAAAAATCTCAGGATGGGATTTGGTCCCTGTGAAGAATAAACACCTTTAGAGTAGGTTCCCTTTAAACAGCAAGCTTCAAGCCTCTTAAACAACAAGCTGCAAAACTGGGATTAGTTAGTTGAAAGTTTGCCTCCACCCCAGCCACCAGAACTTTTACCTTTGGGATAATGAGGGATGTTGTTTGAGCCTGGGAAGCCTGCTGACCAGGAATGCCAGATCCAGCTGTGTTTCCCAGAGTGGTAGTGGTGAAAAGGAACCAGGACACACCCAATGAGTCCAGAAGCAGTGGATCAGAAAGCCCCTGATTGTGGGCACTTACAGGAGGCTGGAGGTTTTACTTTAGTTTCAGGCAAGAGGGGAGAACTTAAGATCTGGGGCAAAAGGCACCATTTCCCATACCCCAGGGCTAGAGGTGACTGCAATTAACTAAGTGTAGCAGCAAGCACCCCAGTGTAGCCAGGGTGGCTGCCAACACAGGTTCTTAGATCTGCTTTGCTAAAGGAAAGCAACCCAAAATGGGTTAATAATCCTGCTTTAATCAATCAAACATATATCGTTTACCTAGTTCAGGGGAAAAAGTTTAGAACCCCAAACTTCAGAGTATACAGAGCTTACAAGCATAAGTTCCAAGAACATTTCAGCAGACAGGCTTCCAAACTGTTCAGTCATTACATACATCCATACCTAATCCCAGTTACCAGAGAGGGAAGCATCAACATCTGGGTTTTGAAAGCCAGGGGGCTCTCAACGGTTTCCCAGAGTTTCATCTGGTCAAATAACACAACACTTCTCAAAGTGAGCCCCAAAATAAAGCCTCACATCAGGGATTACATAGCCTTCTCCTGGGTCAGAGAATGTAACAACCCTCTTGACCCACTGCCCAATCACAAAGTATCTCTTGAAAAACAAGGCTCCCACCACAGGCTTCAGGTGCACTTAACCTAAGGGCAGGGAAGATGTTAAAAATTTACATTCCTATAACACTAAGCTATCACCACACACACACACACACACACACACACACACACACACACAAACTGCACTGGCAAGGGAGAAAGAATCCAACTATAGAAACCTATTATGGGAAGAGAGATTACTGAGCTTCATCTTCACAGGAGGAAATTGAAGTAAAGAAACCCCCAAAGAATAATGTGAAATGGCCACCTGCCCAAAAAGAATTAATAGAAGACCTTACAAAAAACTTTAAAAATCAAATAACAGAGATGGAGGAAAAACTAAAAAAGAAAATAAGAATAATCCAAGAAAAACAAGAAGGTATGAAAGGAAAATCAAAAACTAGAAAAGGAGATCCAGAATTTTAAGAAAATGTCACCTTGAAAATAAGAATTGAGCAAAGTAAGCCAGTGAAATTATAAGAGATCAAGGAATGATTAAACACAATATGAATAATGAAAAAACAGAAGAAAAAGTGAAACATCTTATTAGAAAAACAACAGATTTGGAGAACAGATCAAGAAGAGGAAATATAACAATAATTGTGAAGAATTTACACATAAAGAGGGTTAAGGTTGCTCTGGAGATCCCAAAATACCAACATGCCGGGTCTTGCTGAATGAATTCAACTCATGTCTTCTCAGCCAAAGAACAGTAAAGTTTAGTAAAAGTTTGCTTGTATTAGACACAGAGTAAGTTTATGCTAGGTCATTCTATAGTGCTCTCATCCCACATGGAGGGAAGATGGGATCTTATATACAGAAAATTGTGGGAGGAATCTAAGGGCAGTCTAGAAGAGGAGTTTGAGGTGGGTCTTCAGGAGAAGTCAGATGAGGTCAATGAGTGATTAATAGTGGGAAGTTGCTGGAAGCTACCTGGAGCCTACAGACAATGGTGGGCTAAGCCAGTTCAAGGGTGGATTGATATTTTGATAGGCTCAAGGGTGAGAAGTAGATGGAAAATGGAGGGCTAGGCTAGTAACAGAGGTCTGGACCCAGCCACAATGTAATACTTATGGCCTCATGCAAATGCCTCATCAAATGGGACAATTTATTCAGAGTTCAAGGGGGGTTCCCAGAGCCTATACCTCATCAATTGGACTAACAGAAAGTTATGATCAAAAAGAATCTTGATACAATAATACAAGAAATAATTAAAGAAAATTGGCCTGAAGCTTTAGAATAAGGGGAGAAAGTAGAAATAAAAAAAAAATTCAACAATCACTACTTAAAAGAGATCTCCTATGAGGAAAGCACATAGTCAAATTCTAAAATCTCCAGCTCAAGGAAAAACTATTAAAAGCATCAAGATTAAAGCAATTTAAATATGATGGCGCCACAATTAGATTTACACAAGATTTAACAGCAGAAACATTAATAGACTACACATCTTGTAACAAAACATATCAAAGAGCAAAAAGCCTGGGGCTACAGCCAAAACTATCATACCCCACAAAGATAACTATTATCTTGAACAAAAAAGAAATGGACATTTGATGAACTCTCAGATTCTCAAGACTGTTAAAAAAAATCCTGAACTTAATAGATGATTCAACACACAAGAACCAATATAAATATATGGTTCAAAACAAAGACTGATTATAAGGGATCTATAAGGACAGACTATTTGCTTTTTATATATGTAAAGTGTAAAATTTATGTATAAGATTCTTGTTAATAATTGGGAAGTTCATAAGAAAGATTGGGGAAAACCTGAACATGATATGAATTTAAAAATAAAACATTTAGGAACAGCTAAAAGAATAATTGTTTTATACAAGTGAGGTACAAAAGGAAGAACAGATACATAAGATTTAGATGGGGGATGAAGTAGGGTAGTTTTGGTAACCTACTGTTTTCAGGAATGGGTATAAGAGGGGGAACAATACATATATATATTTATTATTTTAATTAAATTTTATGTTGATTTTCAGTTTACATAGTTCATTTCCATAAGATTTTGAGTTACAAATTATTTTTCCCCATCTTACTGCTACACACCACCCCAAAACAGCGATCCCAGGAGTATATCCCCTCTCAAAATCTGCTCTCTCTTATATCCTCCCAAATGCCCTCTCCAAATTTCCAGTAGGGCAGGATGGATCTTTATACCCCAGTGCCTGTATATCATATTTCTCAATTGCATGAAAAAATAATTATAGTAACAATATACGCTTTTAAAACATTTGTTTTTAAAATTTTGAATTCCAGATTCTTTCCATTTCTCCCTTGTCACCCACCCTTACTGGGAAGATAGACACTTCAATATAGGTTGTACACGTGTAGTTATGCAAACCATTTCCATAGTGGATATATTGTGAAAGACTGACTACATTTCCCTCCATCCTATCCTCCCCCCCCCCACTTGTTCTATTCTCTACTTTGACCCTGTCCCTTTTCAAAAGTGTGTGCTTCTAACTTTCCCTGCACCTGAACCTGCCCTTGTTTCAATTATCCCCCCCTATCATCCCCTTCCACCCTACTCTCTTTTAGGGTGAGATACCCTATTTAGTGTATGTTATTCCTTCCCTAAGCTAAATTCAATGAGATTAAGGTTGACCCATTCCCTTTTGCATTCCTGTTCTTCCCCTCCATTGTAACAGTTTTCTCTTACCTCTTCTATATGAGATAATTTAAGTCCATTCTGTCTCTCCCCATCTCCTATCATTATATTCCTCTCGCACTTTTTTTTTTAAGCAATCGGGGTTAAATAATTTGCTCAAGGTTACACGGCCAGTTATTTCTAGGTATGGTGCTGAGTGTCTGAGCCCGGGATTCGATCTCCAGGTCATCCCAACACTGGAGCCAGTGCTCCTACTCGCTGAGCCACCTGGCCGCTGCTCTCTCTCACTTCTTAATTTCACCTTTTAAGTATCATCCCTTCCTATTCAATTGGTCCTGTGCCCTCTGTCTATGTATACCTGTTCACATATATATACACACACTGACAATATGTATTCATACACCCATATTCCCTCCTATATAGATATATATGTATGTATGTATGTATATATACATTTATGTTCCCTCCAGCTATTCTCATACTGAGGAAAGTGTCATAAGTTATAATTATCATTTTTTTTCCATGTAGGAATGTAAATAGTTCAGGTCTGATAAGTTCTTTATGATTTCTTTTCCATTTACCTTCTCATGCTTCTTGGATTTGAATGTCAAATTATCTATTCAACTCTGTTTTTTTTTTTTCATCAAGAATGCTTGAAAGTCCTGTATGTCATTGAAAGACCATATTTTCCCCTGAAACTTGATACTCAGTTTTGCTGAATAGGTGATTCTTGGTTTTAATCCCAGCTGCTTTGACCTCCAGAATATCATATTCCAAATCCTTAGATCCCTCAGTGTAGAAGCTGCCAGATCCTGTGTTACTCTGATTGTCTTTCTACAATATGAAATTGTTTCTTCTTGGCTGCTTGCAACATTTTCTCCTTGATCTGGGAACTCTGAAACCTGGCCATAATATTCCTAGGAGTTTTATTTTTAGGATATTTTTAGGAGGTTATCAGTGGATTCTTTCCACCTCTATTTGCCCTCTGGTTCTAAAATATCAGGGCAATTTAACTTGAGAATTTCTTGAAGGATTATCTCTAGGTTCTTTTTTTGATCATGGCTTTCAGGTAGCCTAATAATTTTTAAATTATCTCTCCTGGATCTATTTTCCAGGTCAATGGTTTTTCCAATGAGATATTTAACTTTGCCTTCTAATTTTTACCTTTTGTGAATCTCTTTAAAAGTATCTTGATTTCTCATAAAGTCACTAACTTCCATTTGCTCCAACTCAATTCTCAAGGAATGATTCTCCTCAGTAAGCCTTTGAGATACTTTTCCATCTGGCAAATTTGGCTTTTTAAGGCAGTCTTCTCCTCATTGACTTTTTGAGCCTCTTTTGCCATTTGAGTTATTCTATTTTATAAGGAGTTATTTTCTTCATCAGGCTGTTGACTCTCTTTCTATGATTTTCTTTCATCATTCTCATTTCTCTTCCCAATTTTTCCTCTACTTCTCTTATTTATTTTTCAAAATCCTTCTTGAGCTCCTCTAAGGCCTGTAACCAGTTCATATTTTTCTTGTAAGTTTTTGGTACAGGAATTCTGACTTCAATGTCTTCCTCCTCTTCCATGCTTTGATCCTTTTTGTCCCCAAAATAGGAGTGTAAAGTCAGATTGCTGAACTTGCTGTGCTTCCTTGGTTTGCTCATTTTGCCACTCAATTACTTGATTTTTGAAGTTTTTGCCACAGTAGAACTCTGTTTCCAGAGAGGCAAGCATTGTTCCAAATTCCTTGGGTTTTCTCAGCTTCCAGAGGTATTGATTGGCTGCCCTCTCTGAAACCTCCATCGGCTCTTTCACCATAGGCTCTGTCACACAACCCAGGACCTCCCCAATAGACTTCAATCCAGCTCTCAGAGTGCTGTGATGAATAATTCCTGTTTGCCTGCTAGACTGTCTTCAGTGGGAGATTTATTTCTCTCTGTCACTTTGTGAGTTCTGTAGCCCTAAAGTTTATTTAGAGTCATGTTTATAGGTATTTGAGGTGGCAGAGTTGTGGTGACTATAGAGAAATCACCCTCCTTATAGCTATGATAAACATGATGACAGCTGTGCAAAACCCCAGAAATTTGGGACACAGCACTCTCCACTCCGGAAGCAGAGTTCTACCATGACAAAGAGATAAAAAGTCAAGGAATTGGCTGTCAATATGAGGAAGAGCAATCAAACTACTATACAATCTTTTTGGGGGGACAAAGAGGATGAAAACATAGAATGAGAAGAAAACAATAAAGTCAAAACTCCTGCATCAAAAGTCTCCAAGAATAATATGAACTGGTTGCAGGCCATGGAGGAGTGGAAGAAGGATTTTGAAAATCACAAAAAGGAAACTTGTAGGAATATTATAGCCAGATTCCAGAATTACCAGGTTAAGGAGAAAGTCAGTCAGGAAGAAACAATTTGAGTACTGTGGAAACACGATCAGGATAGTACAAGATCTACCAACTTCTACATTAAGGGATCAAAGGGCTTGGAATATAATATTCCTGGGGTAAACTGAACTAGTATTGAAACCAAGAATCACCTACCCAACAAAATTCAGTATAATACGTCAGGGAAAAATATGGATATTCAATGAAATAGAGGACTTTCAAGCATTATTGATGAAAATGTATAAATTATTTAGACATAAAGGATAATATCATAAGTAAATTCAGTTAACATGGAAAGATGTACCAGTCTAATCAATGGACAAGGGAAGAGTTAAGATCAATCAAAAGATAGGATTATGAGAAATAAAAATAATTTTTATTACATATAATTAAAAAGCTTTTTTAGATTTTTTTTTAATTTTTTGTTTAATTTAAAACAATTTGCCAAGACTTGAATGAGAGATAAATAGAAGCCACAACAATTTTTCTGGTTTTGTTTTGATTATTTACAAATACAAACTAAAACACAAAACAAACCTCCCTACTTCAATTTTTAAAATGTCTATAAATTCAGGAAAAATGTTTTAAAGAGGTGAATTCTACATATTTAAAACCTATCCCACAATCCAAAATTCCAAGTGGCAAAAACAGTAGTTTGGAATTCATTTGTATGTGATCACATATCAAAAGAAAAAAAAAGGTCTATGAATACCCTTTATTCCATTTTTTACATGCCACAGAGAAAAGTGTGACTGTCAATTTTTCCAGTACATAACTCCAAACCAGAGAGTAGTCATGGCCCTCAATGAACAACTAAAGTTTTTCCTGTCCTCAAAATGTTTGCCAAATCCTGGATTTCTGACTGATTCTTGGAACATGAGGAAAAAGAAAAAGAAAATTATTCCAATATCAGTTATAAGCTGAAGATATGGTCCCTTGGGATTAAACTGCTGTTATAAAACAAACAAACAAATAAATGAATGAATGAGTGAATAAAATCTAGTCCATATATTTGAGGTGATCAAGGAATTCCAGTTTTTCTTCTTTTAAAATTGACTTCCTAAGATATTATTCCACAAAACTGGAATTGGGGACACAGACTTAGGGGGGAAGTGGCAAATGAAAATAGCACACACAGAAAAACCATTAACACAAACTAAAAAGGCCCTGAAATTGTATCGAACATAGGCAGTCTATATTATAAGCTAGGTCACATTCCAAGGTATCCAAGGCTGAATTCATAATGCTGCAGGAGCAAAGGTGTGTGCCATCATGTGAAGATCTGTGTGCCAAATTCATTGACATTGACCATTCCTCCTAACACCTCCAAATCCTGGTTTCTGGGACATCCCTCCATGGGGATGCCCTCTTATTCCACTACCTAGCCCACTTCATGTGCCTCCTGGTCCAAGTGCTTTGTTATCTTAATGATCACCTTCTCTGGATGCTCTTGTCTTCTTTTCCTCAACATTCCAATGCACCTCACCTCTAAACATGATGGGACTGCTGCCAAGGAACTTCTAAACTGGCTCTGAGTCATCAAACACCACAAAACCAAAATTGGTTTTGAAGTGAAACACAGAAACTTTTGAAGAAATCTTTTAGTTTTACTTTGTCTACATCATGTGGAAAATTCCCAACAAAGAGCTGATGATTGTCTGGATATCTCACAATTTTCCTTGTATCCATATCACCCTGTTCATCGCTTTCATGAATTGGTCTGTGTCACCTTTGGGGTGGGATATTAGTTCATTGTTCTCCCACTCTCTGGTCCTTTTGGGGCCTCTGTGGTGGTATCTGAGGTTCCAATTTTGATTCTGGATGAGGCTGTGAAGCTGGTACTTTAACAGCACGGTGTGGTGTCCCAGACACTGGAACAGTTTCACTAAGTGGAAGGTTATTGCTAGTCATAGACGCCCAGGAAAATATTCTCAAGTCCTTCTGTACTGCTGTAGCAGAATCCACAGGCATAGGAGATGAGCTCTTTTGAGTCTCTTCAGAACTCTACCAAAGTTGGTTCAGAATTTTCGTCATAAATTTCAGGTTAAACTTCTTTCTCAAGTTCTGGTTCTTGCTCTGGCTCTGGCTCCACAACAGGGTCCACTAGGTGCTCATCCAGATTATTGCTGCCAGTCTGGTCATAAAAAGTTCCAGAGCCATCAGGAACTACTTCAGGAGTCTTCTTTCTTTCCTCTGGTTATTCTACTTCTTCCTCATATTCTTCTGGAGGTTCAATGACAAAACTCCAAAAACCTCATCTTGGTATTGGAAGATGTCATTATGAACATAGAATTTTTTTTTGCAACAGAACTGACTGGTGCAAGGACAAATGTCTGCATGAATCTCCAAAATGCTTGGTTATTATTAGAAAGCAATCCCATCACCTGGACCACAATCATTGAAGGTAGCATGAACATCCACATGTCATATCTTAGTGCAACAATTTGTAAAATTTTGGGACATCACTTTCCTATTGATTTCTTTTTCTCCATAGACAGAATCAGCTGGTTTTCCATTAGAATCCAAACTTCTGGGTCTGAGTCAAGACAGTAGAGTAGAAAAAAGGACTTCTGTGTGGCTGCTACTCCCACCTCCTCCAATTCATGTAAAAAATAACTCTAAAAAAACTTTGGAGCTACAGAAACAAAAAATAACAGAGAGAAGGTAACATCCTGCTGAAGACAGTCCAGCAGGCCAGCAGAAAGGGGCCAGGACAGCACTCTGGGAACCGAGACCAGGCCTGTGTGAGCCTGAGGTTTTAGCCTGAGGATGGCCACAACATCCCTCCAGCCACCAGCTGGAGGGACTTCAGATCACCAGCAGCTGTGGTGGTTTCCAGAATTATCAACACATAGATGCTAAGGAAAAAATGAGAGGTCAGTGCAGTGTGAACTTTGAAACCTGGTACTTTGGGATTGTGGTTTAGGCTTTACCCCCTGGAGGGAGAAGCCACTGAGGCGCCGCAGCTGTACAATTGCCATCACATGGAAGCTTCAGCTCCTGGCTTGCAGATTGTAGGGGGACCAAGCAACCAGTCTGAGGGGTAATCACTCTTGCTTTAACCTACTTGGATCTGGATCACTGTCTAAGGTGGAGGTCCTGGGGTGTGCGACCAGCTTGCCAGAATGTGTGGAGGCTCAGAGAGGGCACCCAACTAACAGCTCCAGCAGCTGCGAAAACTCCAGCAATTGGGACAAAGCTCCCTGTCTGGGGGAAGAGTCCCACTGTGGCAAAAAGCTCAAAATCAAGGAATTGAATGAGAACATGAGCAAGCAAAGGAAGCAAAGCAAGCAGAGCAATCCAACATTATACTCCAATTTTCGGGACAAAAAGAATCAAAGCATGGAACAGGAGGAATAAAATTAAGTTGAAACTCCTGAACCAAAAGCTTCCAAGAAAAATATAAGTTGGTTACAGGCTATAGAATAGCATAAGAAGGATTTTGAAAAACAAATAAGAGAACTAGAGGTAAAATTGGGAAGAGAAATGAGAACGATGCAAGAAATGAGAGTTAACAACCTGACTGAAGAAAATAACACCTTAAAAATAGACTAACTCAAATGGCAAAAGAGGCTCAAAAAGGCAATGAGGAGAAGATTGCCTTAAAAAACCTATTTGTTCCAGATGGAAAAAGAATCTCAAAAGCTCACTGAAAAGAATCATTCCTTCAGAATTAGATTGGACCAAATGGAAGCTAATGACTTTATAAGAAATCAAGATACTATTAAACACATACAAACAAATGGAAAAATAGGAGGCAACTTGAAATATCTCACTGGGAAAACCACTGACCTGGAAAACAGATCCAGAAGAGATAGATTAAAAATTATTGGACTACCTGAAAGCTATGATCAATAACAGAACCTAGAAATTATCCTTCAAGAAATCCTAAAAGGAAAATTGCCCCGATGTTTTAGAACCAGATGGCAAAATAGAGGTGGAAAGAATCCACTGACCACCTCCTAAAAAAGATACCAAAAAGAAAATTCCTAGGAATATTAAAGCCAGGTTCCAGAGTTCCCAGATCAAGGAGAAAATATTGCAAGTAGCCAGGAAGAAACAATTTGAATATTGTGGAAACACAATCAGGATAATACAGGATCTGGTAGCTTCTCCATTGAGGGATTGAAAGGCTTGAAATATGATGTTCTGGAGGTCAAAGAAGCTGGGATTAAATCCCAGAACTACCTATCCAGCAAAACTGAGTATCATGTTTCAGGAGAAAATATGGTCATTCAATGTAATAGAGGACTTTCCTTTTTTTTTTTCTTTACTGCACTAATTATTAGCAACTTTATTTTCTTTTTTCCTTACTTTTTTAATTTCATTTTTCTAGCTTACATCATTTATTTCAACAAGATTTTGAGTTATAAATTTTCTCTCCACTTTTCCCCTACCCACCACCCCCAAAAAGCTATCCCACTGGATATCCTCTCCTCCAATCTGCTCTCTCCCTTATCTTCCTCCATCCCCCCTCTGATTTTCCAGTAGGGCACAATAGATCTCTATGCCCCAGTGCCTTTATATCTTAATCCCAGTAACATGTAAAATAATATTAATATTAGTGTATATATATATATATATATATATATATATATATATATATATATATAT